>NW_006203786.1:696051-737779 GCF_000334495.1 Tupaia belangeri chinensis
CTCTTTCCCATCAGGGCCTTTTCTACTGGCACACATAGAAGTGCTGCTTCAAGTGTGAAGTGAGGGTATGAGCAGCAATTTACAGAGTGTGCATTGCTTCCTGTGTCTGTTGGGGGGACATTGGAAGATGGGCCTGGCACAGTTCATCCCTCACAAATGCTTAATGCCATCCCCAGGGATGAGAATATCGTGAGCCCAGAAAAACACAGCTTTTAGCTGCTCAGTGCTGAAAATTTCAGGCAAAATTCCAAAAGCCCTCAAAGCTAATGTCGAATTGACAAAGTGCCAAAAATCTCTCTGGCATTAAATTTCCACTCTTTATTTTCCCCCTTCAGGTTAACAGCTTGTGAAAATAATAATGTGATAATGCCACCCTGTGTTCCAAATATCTCGAAGCACCATCTTGTTAAGCCTCAGCGTCCCTTTGAGACTAATGGGAATTAAGCTGACTTATTCATTTAACAGATGAGAAAGCCCCACAGGAGATAGGTCAAATGTCTAAGCAATGGCTGTGCAGACTTATCACATAGGTCACACCTGTCTAAATTAAGTTCTCAAAACAAGGCCAAGTGTTGTAGGAAAGGGCCTGAAAAGCTCAGCTGGTATCAAAACAGCCAGAGCAAGACTTACATAGGATGCTCCGTGGGTTAGGGTAGTAAGCTGGGGAAGGTGATCAAAACACATTCCAGGATGAGCACAGTCTTGGTGTCACAACAAGCTCAGCATAGGCATATGGCCAATTGGATGCGGTGAGAATTACCATGGGTTATCAGTAGGCCTAATGTGACAATAGGGGCATCTTACAGGCATGTTGAATTTCTATCATTATTATTTTTTAAGTACATCTGAGCCCCTTCTCATCATGACAGAATCTGCTCTTAATGGAAATTTATAGCAAAGAATGGAATTCTGCCTTCCACTATCAAAGTACCTTCCCACCAAAGGGATTTCAAAGTCACCAAGAATAACTTGAAGGTTGCCAAAGACATGTTTAAAAGTATTTTCAAGGGACCAGCAGATGGCATAATGGTTACATTGCTAGTCTCCCACATAGCCAACTGCAGTGCGAGTCCCAGACCTGGCAGTTTAAAACTCATGCCAGGTGCATGTATGTGCATGCCCAAAATCCTAAGAGGAGAATGGAGGAAGAGGGTTTTACAGTGAGATCATCCCCTCTTTGGGGGGAGTATAATTTCTCACTTTGTCTCTCTAGCAGGTGCACAGGCCCTACAGCAAAAATCTCTCTCAAAAAAAAAAAATTTTTTTTCAAGCCCAACTGAGAACTCTGACATTTAGAAATAGATAAGCTGTGAATATTTAAAATCATGTTTTCATAAAATAGAAAACCTGAAAAAAAAAAACACAACAACAACAAGACGGAACTTCCTTTCCCTAAATCTTAGCAATCTGACTTGAATGCACATTCTAAACCAGTCAATGGGATGGTACATTTTAGGACTTTGAATCTGGAAGAGGGGTCTCAGAAAAGCAAGGGACTTTTAGAACTCTGTGGCCATTATATCCAATGTCCAGTGACATCAGCAGCAATGTTGTCCCTTCGGTGTACCTTCACCTGAGGTTCTATTCAACCAACTTCTCTCAGTTCCTCCTTATTTTCTAAGCTTAATTCTCCAGCCTTCCTAAAGACTCAGTAAGCTATCTGAAATATTTCAAATAAACTCTTTCTCAGCTAAAATTAATTAACTTCAGCTTCTGTAGTGTGCAACCTTGAAGGTTGAACTAGGGAGTGACCAAGGCTGTAGATAGGTTATAATCAGGTGATTTAGCAGTTTATGCTAGGTGTGTGGTAGCAAGAACTATAGGTTAGAGAAAGAATTCCACTCATCATAGAACAGAAATTCAAATGTGGCACAAAGTACTTATTTCCATTATTTTTCAGGACTATATTTTTTCAGCCTTGCTTACAGGTAGGTATAGCATGTGATTATGTTCAGTCAAAAGAATGTGAGTTGAGTGAGGTGTGCCTCTTTAAGATCCTGACCCATGAAAAGGACCCAGGTATGACACACCACCCCTTTTCCCCTCACTGGTTGGTTGAAAGGGAGACAACTCAGGGTGGCCTCGAAAGCCATATGGGATTTTTGAATGACTATATCGAAAAAGCTCACCTCACTGAATTGCTCTCTCATCTATTATAGTACTGATACTTAAACAAGAAATAAGGTTAGATTGTGCTTGAACTATTATACTTTTAGAGGGTTTTTTTTTTTTGGTGTGGTTATAGTACAGTCTAAATATACCATGTGTGATTAAAACGAAAAAAGCAGTTAATGAAGGAAAAATTCAAAATCAGAGCAGAGTCAGCAGCAAGGCTGACTTGATGCTGAATCCATAAACTGATGGCAGAAAGCATCAGAATTTTTCCCATTTAGAAAAAGAACAGATGACGATTGGGACAGAACCTGAAAGCTCTAACTATTGTTGCAGCTGTAACTATTAATACATGGGCTGAAAGGATTCAGGCAAAAGAGAAAAAAAAAAAAAAAGCTCATTAGAGACTTAACAGTCCTAAATGGAATTATATAATTGCTTAGGGATCAATAAATTGTAAAGTTTTGGTTTCTTTTTATGCATTTGTAGTGTTTCCATGCTAGAGATAATGAAGTGATAAATTACAACTCTAGTTCTGCTTTTTTCTCCATTAACCTAGTTTTCTCTTCTTAAATAGATCCAAGTTATACATCTTACTGTTCCTCCTGGGTTTTTTCCAACTCTTCAGGAGGGTTTTATTTTAATTGATTTTTCAACATCCCCCTTTCTTACTCCTTGTCAGATGGGTAGTTTCTCATGGGGCTCAGTGATAACTAGGTAATCACATCATTTCTGAGATTCATACAGTGCCTTGAGTATGGATCCAATAATGCTGTTGAATGAAATCATTCTTTCTTTTCTTTTTAATGAGATGGCATGACACTGATGTCTTCTCTCCATGTTCAAGTTGTAAGAGACTTTAGTTATCCTCTAGTCCTCTGCTACATACACACACACTCACACACACACACCCCAATAAAGAGTCCCCTTTTACACTATCTCTCCTGTGGACCATCAGTATGAGCACGTGTATTTCTTCTGATAAGTTCACCACTTTATGAGAAGCCTTATGCCATTGAAGGGCAGCTCCAAAGGTTAAAAAGCCATACTTATTTTAAATTAAAAAAATTTTTTCTCCATTAAACTTTAGCTGACTGCTCAATATTGGGGTCTCTTGGTAATCACATATCCCAGTAATCATTACCTTTTCTGAGAGTCAGTATACTGGTTTCAAGCTCCCTTCCTGAAGCTGATCAGCTATTTGACTTTAGATAAGTTGTTTTTCTTTTCCTGAATGACTTTTCCTCAACCATGAACTGAGAGACAGGAACATGTATATTTAAGATCATTGCTTACTACAAAACTCTATTACACACCACTAGAGACTTTGTTCCATGCTAACTAGGATTCATTTAGTTAATACTACTTTGGTAATGCTATTCAACCATCCCAAAATGTATCCATTTGTATTATTATTCTATCCATTGAGATTTATTTTTCCTAAATCTTCAAAGTCATCCTGAAGTCTAGATACAATACCTTATGGAGAGAGAGAGTCTTTAAAACATTTATGGATAAAGTATATTATTAAAAAATCTATGCATTAGTTTTAATTTTTTACACCAAAATAAACTTGTACTTTAATTCTATTTTCCCATCAATTTTTTTGAAGTCATCTCACTTTTACATTCCTAGTAATCCCAACAAAAATAAAATACGCATAAATGTGTATGACTTTCTCTAAGGCATTGAAGTCTTTCTAGCTACTCTTAAATCATTAGGAGTCATTTTTAAAAATAGATCTTTAGTATATCATGGACAGTCAATGGACACACTTTCTAAACCAACACCTTGTTTTAGCCAGGAAAGCTCTCAGTTCCAAGTTGTCCCAAAGAAAATTCCAGATGAGAATGTGTTTCTTCCCTGCCATTGCAATGCATGGAGATCAGAAATTGAGCTTTAAACAGGATCCTGGAGAAGCAAGCTATAGAGGTAACAGCAGAGTGTTGGATTCAAAACAGATATCCCATTAAAATGGGTCTTATTAATAGAGTGAGACTTTCCATGATACCGTGTAATAACTCTCAAAATGCAGATAATATAGTGACATATCTTTAGCATGGAAATGCGACGATGAATAAAAAGAAACCAAAAATGCAGAGTTTATTGATCCCTAAGCAACTGTATAGTTCCATTCAGGACTGTCAAAGCTTTAATGAGCTGCTTTTCTCTATTGCCTGGATCCTTTCAACCCACATAGCTATAGTGGCACAATGTACCCTTTCAGGGCCTGTACCAGTTGTCATCTGTTCTTTCTACAATTGAGAGAGATTCTGAAGCTGTAGACCATCACTTCAGGGGTTTACCATCATGTCAGCCTAGCTTCTAGCTCTGCTGTGAATTTGAATCTTTGATTTGCTGGGTTTTAAAATATGTAGTATATTTAGGCTACCCAGTAGCAAATAAAACCCCAAAAGTACAATAGCTCCAGTATGACAGAAGTTTATTTCTTGATTAGGTATTAACACTGGACACGTGAGCAATTCAATGGAGTGACCTTTATTTCAAGCATAGGACAAATTAGGCAAGATAAAAATGGCCTCAGTGCATCCCAGTGACTAGCTGCCTGGGTGCATTTTTTTTTTAACTTACTCACTTACTTACTTTATCTATCTCTCTCTCTCTATCTCTGTCCCTCCATCCATACATACATACATCCATTTATTTAAACAGAGAGAGACAGAGTGAAACACACACACACACACACAAAGAGAGAGAGAGAGAAAGGGAAAGTGAGAAAGCAAGCTGCCAGGTCTGAGAGTCAAATAGAGGTCAGCCATGTGGGAGTCCAGTGCCCTTAACCACCATGCCACCTGCCGGGCCCACATGTTTATTCTTTATATGCTCTGACTTGAGTTTACTTATGGGAGAAAGCCAGATTTATTTAGAGAGGTTTGAAAGACTAGTTAAAATAATAAAAGCATGATATGCAGACTTCTTTTTCTTTAGAGGGTATTTCTGATCTTTCAGCTAGGTAGCTATCTTCCACACAAAAATCTCTAAGCACCTTTCAGTTCTCTGACTATCCCATCATTTCTCATAATGTTTCATATAAGTGTCAAATCAGTCAGGCCATTTCTAGTCAGGTATATCAAGTAATAAAAGCCAGAAATGTACTTTATGAGTATAATTAGGACAGAGAAAGAGCCACTAGCAGTAACACATGGTAACTAAGTACAAAAATCACTTGATAGAAAGTTCTACATGGAAACATCAATGCAGGGTAATTCTCCAGGAAACTGGAGCATCACTCTGGGGCCCTCATTTCCTACGAGCCTTATTCATAATGTTCAAAACATATTAACACAAACCTAGAACACATCTGGAATCAGTCAGCATCCTGCTCACTGAAATAAACTCAAGGAGTCCCATATTTCTCTAAGAAGCTACCCTTTGAGACCTTTTTGCAACACACTCCACTCCTAAACTCTTCCCCACTGGAACTGGTCTTGTTGGGACTACAGTAGAGACATTGCTTCCATAGAAAGCTGTGCTGGAGATGGACACAACAGAGATGTGTTTGTGAGTACCTTGGAAATCAGAACTATTTCCACAACCAATGTATCTCTTCGTGCCAAAGAAAATTGAAATCGGCCGTAAGAACCACACCTGTCAATCAGATCTATCTTCAACCATTCTGCAAAGCATCCTAACTAGGGTGGTTGCTTTTAAGTAAATATGCACTTCAATCCTTTGTAGCCAAAGGTTATAAAGCCCTTGTAAGGGTGGGTAGATCATGAAAAAGAGATCTGTGAGCATATTTTTACATTGGCAAGAGAAACAAAATGTCACTCAACTAAATTTAAGATTGTTCACACACATCTGCTACCACCAGAATGTTATAAAAAAAAAAAAAAGGAGACGAAGAAAGAAAGGAAAAGAAATGTGACTAGTTCACAGTCTAAGTAGCTTTGGACATTTTCCCACTGTTCAGGTGATTTATGCTGTTTCAATAATGATTGAAACACTATCCAAATAGAAGCCAACATGTGCTTGTAGTCTGTCATATAGCAACAATTTCCGGTTAAATAAATACATAGACAACCATTTCTCAACTATAAATGTGTGTGCTAGATAGCTATGGTTATAAATATATCACTAAAATGTTTGCCAAAAAAGCAACAAATATAAAATGCTACACTTCTGACAATACTGTGAGTGAATCACATCCTTGAGATACAGAGACAGAGACAATGATCGATAGAGAATAAATGTCTGAATCAGGTACATCCTCCGCCATTCAGGAGCATAAAGCAGATGCATGTTAGGACATGAGTCTTAAATTCTCTGGATTAGAGTGTCACTGTCTAATCACTAAAATAGCATGTCCAAAGTCCACACAAGCAGAGAACGAATACAGTTTAACTCCAGTGAACAGTTGCAATTTACAATCACAGAGGTTCAATCAAAGGTATGTGAAAGGCATTACTTACGTGTGAAATCAAGGCAAGATTATACAATTTAGGAAACTAAAACCAAAAGAACTGGAATCATAAATCTACCTTTTGGTCTTATCAAAACCGAGTATTTTTTTTTAAAAAAAGAAACATTGACATTGATTAAGGAAATTATCAGTGGATCTATTAAGCAAAGGTGACAAAAACGAATAACAACATCTCTTTAATATAAAATTAAGTCACAGCCTCTAAAATTATGCACTCTATACACTGTCAAAATGTAAGTACCATTTATTCAAAAATCAAATGTCAAATTACTGAAGAGTTCAGGAGCAATAGCAATTCACTTGGAAATTATCCATAATAGAAATAATTAACTATATTTGAATAGGGATTTAGCTAAGTAAATTACATTTGCTACCAGTTTTTAAATATGAGAAATACTGAAGGAAATAAATGTTATATTAAATAACATAAAAAGATTGCTTTATTAGACTTTAAAATGAATGCTTCAGCATAAATAAATGTTCCAAACTATACTTCACAAGCCTGAGAAAAGATGATTATTTTGTAAATTACTTTTTATGACATTATGTTCTCTTAGACAAATTTGAATAGTTAAAGAACTATCTGTTGAGGTCATTCTTAGAAGTGATTTGAAATATCATTTCTTCATTGGCTGTGTGAGAACATAAGATCCTAGAACTTGGTTTTAGGGAGTAGATTAAAAGATGTTTTTTGATTGGTTTAGGGAGTAAATTAAAAGGTGCTTTTGAGGAAGCCATTTTTCCATTTCTGAGTTAAACAATTAAATTGGACTATTCTGAAGCTAATTAAATATTTCCAATGATATTAAAAGTACCACTTCAGTGGCCCATATCTAATCACTTTATGAAAAGATCTGTCCTTTCCACTTACTATAGGCTTTCACTGTCGATATTTGACACCAATAAATTTTAAGTGTTATATGTTATCAAGTATTGCCCATGTGTCTCAACATCAATAACTGAACACTTTCTCTTTTGGTTACTGAAAGTATAATCTGCAATCAAAATGCATAAAATTATTCCTCCAAATGAGCATAACTCAGAAACTACTTTCCAAAGATAGCCTTATATTTCCAAAGGGCAACAGGCTGCACACTCAGAACTATTTACATGTGTATATAAAAATGCTATTTCCAAAGCAATCGTTTGTCCACTGCAATGCAATTAATTTGTGGTGAATTTGTAAAAAAACAAAAAACAAACAAACAAAAAAAAAAAAACAAAAAAAAAACACTCAGATGTTCAAAACACCAGCCATTCACAGACCAACTAATTCAAGGAAAAAATGTAATTTATTCAATTTCACATACTAACACTCGCTAATATGTTTTAAGAAGTTAATCCCGAATTTAAAATGTAATGAGGACCTTTTGAGTTTAAATTTAACCTGACTCGGCTAGACTTCAATGTTTCCTGTCGCAATATGTAAAAATATGATACACCTAAAATACATGGCAGACATTTGAAAAACTTACATTGTCAGATTGCTTGCCCTCCTGGTTACAATCCCACGCCGTCGCGCGCTGCGCAGACCTCTCCATGGTGCTGAAGAGTAACTCTTGCCCATTTGAGAGGGAGAGTAATTTATTCAAACTGGCTTTGAAAGAACTCCATCAAGGGCTGCCTGTATTAGTAAGTACAGATATCTGAAGAATTGCTATAATACATACTATAAAGGCGATTCTTTTGCCCTTCAGTTATCAACCACCATACTCAGGCAGCTCCAAGTAGATTTTGAAGCAAAGATCGTCAAGTATTGACAACAGCGAGAGAGAGCTCTTTGGGAGAGGAAGTTTGCTGATTTTTGCCAGTTTTCTTCAGATTGAAAAAAAGCACACACAGAAGACAAGGCTACTCAGAGAACAGAGGATTCCAGAAAAGTTCTCGATCTTAGTGCAGAAAGCAAACACCCATTAGTTCCAAACAGCCAGTTCATCTTATTATTACATTTATCTTTTGATTAAAAAAAGAAAGAAAGAAAGAAAGCTCGGAATTCCACAAGGCACTGTACACACAATGTAAACAAGTCTGCCTTCCTCTAGCCCCAGCCTCTGCCTGCTGAAGATTATCACAGGAGAAATCAGCTCTTGTAGCTTTCACAGATTATCTCTTTCTGAGGCTGAAACGTATAAAGAGCCACATGACACCCAGTGATGTCATCTCTAAAGCGGGTCACAGTCGCTGCTGTCTGTAAAGTCCTTCCAGTGAAGTATTTAGCATAGCAAGTTTCTTGAAAATCTACTTGTATTAAAAAGCTTGGTCTTCTACCAACTTACTTAACCCTATCAATACAGTGCCACGAAGAGAAAGTCAATTTGCTGCTAATGAGAAACAAAGTCTCTGGTTAAGCTAGGATCAGCTTCTGGTGCTGCTTTAGGGAATGAGTAATTATGATGAACTGTTGGTGAATATAGTGAACGGGAGCTTTCTCCTCCAGGTGCTGCTGTAGGAACTAGCAGTCTCTGGAGGTACAGACTCTACTTCTAAATTACCTCTCAGAATTTCTTGCATATTAACATTTGCTCTTTTAAAACCCATCCATAAAGGTTGCAAAATGAAAATGAAGGCAACTGCCTACAACTGCTAGCAACATTTTATTTACCAGAATAAAAAAGAAGTTTCATAAATATTTTTAAAATCTAATACTATCTCAGAAAAAAAATTTGAGTATATTTAAATTGTTGGTAGGAAACTTCCCTTAACTCACTATTTTTAGATGTGCTTAGCTAACAAGTTTGTAGCTATATGACAGGAAAACTAGTCTGTACACCTAACTGTTAATAAATAGCTATGATATTAAAGAATGTATGGTGAGAAATATAATTTCCATTCTGTGTAGCATATTTCTTTTCTCTTAAGTCACATACCTTCAGATTTTTCAGTCATAATCAATTTTGTCTCAGTTAATAGTTAAATCATCTAAATTGTCCCCTTTTCTGCCAACTAAATAATTCTCATTACTGAAGTGAAGAATAACTTGAAACTAATATAATCAGTGCTCACTGCATTTATTCACTCTTTTAATTAAAAAAAAGTATATCAAACAACAGAAATCTCCTTTGATGAGCACAGTACTCTGTCATATTTCTGAGAAAGTGCCATAAATCTGAGAAAGAGAAAACAGAATGTTCTACACATCCATGCCACTGGACAAATTTGATTAAAGCAATAGTGATTCTTCTGGCATTAGAGCCAGAAAAATTGCTTCAGCAAGGTCCTCAAGACCTATCTATGCAATGCTAAAGTATCTAAATGAATACTGAGAAAAAAAATATGATCATCTGGATATTCTGATCATATACATATCCTAAATAAATTTTTTCTTGCAATTTTTTACACTTTACATTTAGTATTTTCTTTACAGATGCTCCTCCACTTATGGTATGGTTACGTCCCAATAAACCCACTGTAAGTTGAAAATATTGTAAGTAGAAATGAGTCTAACAGACTTAACATCATAGCTTAGCCTTGTCTACCTTAAATGTGCTCAGAATCTTATGTTTGCCTACAGTTGGGCAAATCATTGGGTAACACAGGCCACTGATGAGGACTGGATGTTTGTCCTCGTGACCATGTGGCTGGCTGGGAACTGCGGCACCATGAGAGAGTACTATACCACATATCACTAGTCCTCGGGAAAGGTCAACATTCAAAATTCAAAGTATGGCTTCTACTGAATGTATATCCCTTTTGCACCATTATAAAGTTTAAAAATCTTTAGATTGAATCATTGTAAGTTGAACATAGTTAAACAATAATGAAGACTACCTGGGGAGTTTATTTAAAATACAAAATCCCTGACCCCTCTCAGATATTCTGATATGATAGATTTGATGTAGTTCTGGAATCTAGTCTTTTCAAATTTCTATAGTAACTCTTATTTGGAAAGCATTAAAATACATTAATATATTACAATGTACACAATCATGTAAAATAAAAGTGAGTAGAAACTATGAGATTCAAAAATGATAAAACAGTCACATTATCACTATAGGAAGCATCTAATGTTGTGGGGGGGAGGTCCCTACTTCCTGCCTCCCCAGGTCTCCTTGAGAAAGTACTTTCCTAAAGACTCTCGGCCTCTGTTTCCACCCTTTTCTCCTCACTGTGGAGTGGAAGGAGTTACACTTCTTGGAGAATCAGGTGGAGGAACTCAGTGACTACATCCTGCCCAGGATCACCCTCCTATTGTCTTTCTGTAGGATCCACCTCCCCGCCCAGGGTTCACTCTGGCCTTGCCCTGTGGGTGAGGCTGGCCATTTTCATTCCTTCCGGTCACTAGTAAGCTTCTCTGCTTCCAAAGTTCAGTAGTAGAAAGCTCAGATTTGCCATATTCAGAATTATACCCTCAAATCCAGTTTTAACAGGAAATATATCTGGGGTTTTCAACCCCCTCTGCCTAAATCTATTGCCGCTATAATAATAATAATAATAATTTCTAAATCAAGAAGTAAAAAGGAGTTACGTATTGACTTCCTAAAACACCACCTTCCAATACCATTGTTTTATTGGCTAGACTTGGCATTTTATATAAATCCTAATAGCCACTTAATGTAACAAGTTTTATATGTGAACTAACTTAGTAAAATTTTTTTTTTGCGTTAGTTTCTATTTTATTTTATTTTTATTTTATCATCAAACTTTTACTCATACCTAGTTTTTTTTTTCTTTTTCTTTTTTTTTTTACATTTTTTTTATTATTATTATTTTTTTTCTCATCCCAACACACATATGAATTTTCCATCCAAAATACACTGTGCATTGGCTCAATCAAGCACATCAACATATATGTTCTCAGCAAATGATTTCCCAATTTTTGTGTCCTGCATACCTTGCCTTTTGTTTTGCCATCCTAGGTTCCCCATCCCCACCCTCTGCCATGTCCCATCTTCCTCCTCCATTGTCCCTGACATTCATGATTGCCCTCAATGGCTTCCGTCCCCCCCCCCCATTCAATTGTTCTACCAATGAACTCAATTTGTCTAAATATATCCACTAGCTAGAACTTAGTAAAATTTTCATTTGCATAATATAGCTCTAGGATTGAGGCCTATAAAAAGGAGATCTCCCTCTCTCTCTCTCTGAAGGAAAAAAAAACACATTTCTTTCTTTTTGTTAAGGAGGAAGCTGTAGAGAGACAGAGCAGTAAAATGTAATGCTCTGTGAAGATGACCACATGGAAAGGTTCTAGGTTCACTTCTGGAGACCTCCCTGAGGCATGCATGTGTGCCTCACATGGGACTGGCTGAAACAGGGGTTAGATCTCAATGTCAAGACCCTGTTAGTGTGTGTTGTCTGTCAGTTTTTCTCTCTTTGTCTCTCCCACTCATGAAATAAATAAATAAATGTAGATGTCATGTGTACAACTTTCATTAGAAATTTTACAACATGTGTTGTTCAGCTCACATTAATTTTATTACAAAGCCACTTAGAAATACAAACTCTTGATGCTTTTCTTTAACGACTGCTACTTCTAGAATAGTATTTCCCAAAGTGTGTTCCATGGGTCAATAGTTCAATAATATGTAATTTACATTGGATTTCATAGTCAAAGAAGTTTAGAAACTGTGAAACAGTATCCCCTTCTTGTAGATTCAAAAGGCATATTAACTTACTAAGACTTTAAGAAGTCCTGAAGTAAATAAATTGGTTTATTTTGCCTCTCTTCCAATTAAGATCTGTCAATAGCCTATAAAACTAGTTATCTATGCACCCCATTCTGGGAAATCCTGCTCTAGAAGATGTTTTCACAGTCACATTTTTGTTTGTAATAATACCCAATCACTGAAAAGTATCTCTTAACAATTTATCAGCACCTCTGTTAGAAGAATTGCCCCCCATAACTGGGAAATTGTATAAATTCTGCGAGAGCAGAGGTTGTGATCATTGTTTCCCTGGTGAGAGGCAAAGGTCTCGCAGGCAGTAGGCACTGAGATATTTGTTCAATGAGTGAATTAATGATGTAGACCTAATATAAGGATGTACACAATTGTTCCCCACCCCGTCTCTGTTACCTACAAAAGAAAAATCTAAAAGGCCTTGGGCTGATGAGCTTTCCTAGCAAAAGAAAAGATGAAATAGTAAATCCCACTCCAGCTCTGCCACATCCAATTTTTCTTCAGCCCTTAAAGCATCTTTTTTATACTCATCCAGTGAGCAAGATGTTGATTACTAATAATAAAAATGAATTTTGTAACAGAGGCTGCATTCTAGGGCTAAATTAAAAATGAACATTTATCATGCCTTAGCTGTAGAATAAGGATAGGGTCTATGTGAGGACAAATATCAAGACTGGACTTGAGGTCAACTGCAAAAAGAACAACTGTCTTTACCAAAGGGACGTATTTAATGTCTAGGTTTTTGCATCTATTTTTATAGGTCAATAAGCTTTGAGACTGCCAGGAGAGGTTATGTTACCATGGATGAATGAGTCAGTGATTAATAAATTGTCAATTTTTGCATATCATTCTGAACCTGGGCAATGTAATTTTTTAAAAAATGTTTTAAATCCTCAAACCAAAACAACGCATTTATTTTGAAACTTATCAAAAAAAAAATCCTCGAACTATAGGACTAAAAGGATAACTTTGGAAAAGAAATGTATATTTATCAGTTGATAATCAAAGACATATAAGACAGAGAGTGTGGTACAGACATTATTTTTATACAAAAACATAGTTGTGAACACTGTTGTGCACGATTATATAATCACGTAGTATAATTTGGAAAACACTTATTTTCTAAGAATCTGGTTTGAAGAAAAGAGTAATGTATTTGCTTTTCTGTAAACACCAAGACATCTTCTCTTTTTGTTTAAGATCACTATATCTTCTGAACCAAGCATGGGACAAGTAGACTGGTGAAGAGTTTTGTCTATTTGAGATCTGAGAGACAAAATGGAAGATGATAGAATTTGGATGCTGAAACATTAGAACTCATGGGGTTTAAATTTATAACAGCTGGGCATAATACGGTGATGTGTCCCTGACCTGGAAAATCTGGGTTATTGAATTATTAAGTAGCACAGAGCTTATATTCTCTATAGTTTCACAGCTCTCAAGATTGCCTTGGAAGGGGTCCCTGAAAATACTCTTTTAGGGCTGAGCTGCTCCTCAAAACAAGCACAACTTTGTAACAAGCCTCTCTCAAGCAGAGTCACTAACCTGAGGGTTCCATGAGTTTTCCTCCAGGAAAGCTGAGATAATGGGGTCTTCCACTGGCATAGGTCATGGCCCTGGAACCTCTCGGAGCTGTTATTCCTCCAGTTGAGAGTGCAGCAAGGCCTGGCTGCTAGGGTTGCATAGCTGGTTTCCCCCACATGCTGAGACCCTCCACTCCTCTCTCTTCAGGTCTGACAGGGAGAAGAGTGACCTAGGCTGCCTCTACCACATGTGAGGTGCGGTCTCTCAGGAGAGGCACGCTCTGCCTGAGGCCAAAGGGCCAACCTGGTTTCATGTTTGGAACTTCAAAATAAGTCTTTAAAAAGAGGAGCACTAAAATAAGTGCTGAATGTATTACTTTTACAATGAAAAGCTTTGATCTAAGGAAATACACACACATAATGTTTTCATTCTGGACATCTTTTAACGGAATCAGGCACAGGCACTACGCCCCCTACACAGTATCGAGTTAAAAATGCCACTCCTACTCTCCACACGTTTTTTGCCGCATTTTGAGTAAAGTGCATTGAATATTTTCAAGATGGATTTCAGGGTCCAATAACATTTACTGAAAGCCTTCAAGGACCTATGCTCTGACTACATTTTACATATGTAGAGCTCTTTGATCTTCATAGCAATACCAGTGGGAGATAAAGATAACCTCTTAAACGCTTTGTCTTCCACCCATGGAAATAAAAAGAGTCAGAACTGCTATTTTAAGTCGTGTTCTGTTACCAAGCCAGAGCCTCACTCCGTGAGCCACACTGCCCCCTACAGGCCAGATGGTAATAATATGGGAACCAATGGGAAAGAGCGGGTGTGACCACAAAGGCAGGCGGGCCTGGGCAGGTAGAACCATTTCCATTCAAGTGAGACTGAGAAGCTTTCTGAATAGTCCCAAAGATTTTCCCAAGATTTTTCCACATTTGTCGGCACAGGCATGTTGATTCTGAAAAGGTTATCAGTTTCGGAATTTAGAATATATACCATTCTATACTTTCTTTCTATGACATTCTATTAGAGAAGGTAGATCTCTCAGAGCTCAGAATTAAAAGTGTGAGCATTTTATTAATAAAAAAAATACACAAAGTATTTTCCACTTTTGTCCACTGTTGTCTTCTATGCCATAAGAATATTTTCAAGGTAAACAAATTACTCTGTAGGCTGATACAACACACTCCATTCTCAATAACATTTGCTATTCAAAAATCTTATTTTTAGAACAAAATTTTGTTATCACAGAAAAAGATGTGGTGGAAGGGCACTTAATATGCAAATTGCTGACATAACTTAATGTTATCTTCCCTCCTGTTGCTCTTTAATTTGGTGTTGAGCAGCTGAGGGTTGGGGTTTTAATCAAAGAGCATTGAATGAGGTAATTTGTAAAATCAAATAAGGGCTTTAAAAAAAAAAACAAATGTTTTCGTCACCATTTATACCTACAAATTGTAAAATAGTCTTAGAAATGCATTAACTAATTACGACCCCTACAGCTTGGCAGTGTCTAAGTGTAGGCTTATTTTCAAGTGGCGCAGCACAGTGAAAAGGAAAGCATGGGCACTCCAGCCCAGTGAGTAACCCAGGGCCAGTCAGTGATCGCTTTAAGTCTCATTTTCATCATCTGTAAAAACTGAGATAATAATAGTGCCTCCTTCCTATGGTCATTGAAAGGATTAAACGAGATAATCCGGAAAGTATTAGCAAAGTGTCTGGCACATAACAAGAGCTCAGCTCTTAAGATGATGAATGTGAGCGCTCGTACTTAAATGTCACTGTTGTTGTATGCTTTAAAGCAGGAATAGTTTAAGGACTCTAGGAACCATTATGTGTAGCCAAAACAATCAGAGCAGAAACCTCCTTCTCAACTTAGCACAGCAGCTCAGCCAGATCAGGGAGGGAAGACAGCAGGCCAGGCAGACATTCGGTTATCATAGGCCTGGGGACAGGGCTGGGGGAGGTCGGTGGGGAGCAGCCGGCAAGGTCAGGGTTAGGCAAGGGCATGTTGGCCGCTAGTCCAGACTGTGTTAGAAGCTAGCTGGGGGATGGGGCAGGGGAGATGAGGAGGGAGTGGGCAGCAGGGAGTGTAGTGGTTAAGATACTGAACCTCCACACAGCTAACCACGGTTTGAGTCCCAGCCCTAGTGGCTTGAATATCATTCCAGGTGCATGTGTGTGCATGCCCCAAATCCCAGGCGGAGAATGGAGGAGAAGGGATTGTGGTATGGCCATCCCCCCAGGGGTGAGTTGTAACTTTCCTTCTCACTGTCTCTCTCTGGTGAGCACACATGCCCTATGGTAAAAATCTTAAAAAAAAAAAGTTAGGAGTTAGTAGAGGAAAGGCAGGAACTTGAAACAAGACAGGCAGTTGATTAGATTCAAGAAGAGAGAGAATGGTGTAGGCAGCAACAGCAATAGATCAATCCAGGGAAGGAGAGCTGAGAATCAATATGCTGGAAGTGATCAAGCAGGAGTCAGGGCCTGAAGAATGCCCCAAGGAGACACCACACTGACAGCATTTACTAAGACCAAAGGCTTATAACACCAGAGTTTCAAATGGACTCACTGGTTGTTGGAGAAAGCGAATCTCTTTGTGATAAACTTAGTGTGGGTCAGGCATCATTCTAGTTCCTCTATAATCCTGAGGTCCATTCTTGGAGGATGAGAAGACTATCTGTCTGGGGTTCCCTGAGACTGTATGAACCCACACAGTGGGTCTGGAAGGCTGGTCAAGGTGGAACAGAATCACCTTCCTTTTATCAGGTAGCTTGACCCTGTGTAGGCTGTGACACCCAAGAGATTTCAGAATGAATTCTCTGAGAGAGGTCCTGACAAAGTGAGAATCGGTGAGATGTAAACACAAGCTTAGCTGAGTAGACTGCGTCCAAACAGCTAAACATAGGGCTATTTTTTAAATAATTATGACTCAGATAGTTTACATACTTGACGAACTGGAGACTTGGAAGTATCCCCCATATCTTACCTTTTATTTTGTACATTTAGTGTCACATTCCTGCCGTCATCAATACTGAAGTCATTATTATAGCCAATAACCTCTATTAGAATTCTCAGCAGGGTCTGCTTGCTTTCTGACAGTTTCTTCCAATAATGTTTTCTGAAAACCTGTTTTGATTTTCCCTTTTCATAGGCAATTAGTGGTGAGCAAGACTTGCACATACTGAATAGAGTCTTCTTTGTCCCATGAGCTCAGAGTAAAAGAGTGAGGATACCGTGGGCCGAGGAAGCCACCCCCAGTTCAGTCTGACACACCTTATGGCAAACCAAATTGCAAGGGACGTTTGAGGGAGGAAATGTCCCCTACTAAACAACATCAGGGAATCTGGGGACTAGGCTACATCAAATAAGGAAGAACTGTCAGCAAAGCTACGCAAGAATATAAAAAGCATGATGACCGGCGAGTAGGGTGAAGCAGCATGTACACAAGACACTTGAGGTACTAGCACCAAAGCGAGCAGTAGTATAAATAAAATGCAGATATATTCTTCTGGGATTTCAATAAAGCCAAAAGCCTAGGTACCCCAAAACAACACAAAAACCATCCGATATTACTGGTCTCAGTGGCAGTTGATAATTGTCCTGAGCTGAGGCTGTGAGAAGACACCAAGGCAGGAAGTCCAAACCTTTAACTCACAAAGTGATTTCTGATATCGAGTGTCCATCATTCAAATCGAATCTTCAGACCCATTTAATTCTCACTTCTTATTGGCATTCACAGTGAAAGCATCCCAAACACTCAATTTTCACTTTATTTTTTACTCACAAATCATGAGTCCTATGCACACTTGAAGAGCTGGCATTTTCCAGTGTGGTTCACGACTGCCCTCTAGTGATAGCGACAGTGATAGTGGAATCAGTAATGTCAAGCCATGCTCTCAAAAAATTATCTTGGAAAGTGAAGAGTCACTAAACATTTCATTTCTGCTGCCAGCTTAAAAAGAGATCTTCTGTCACTTTTATTTGGACAACTATAAACTCAGTTCATTCCCTCTCTTTAAAATCCATACCGATATAAACCATTTATTAAAGAATATAGTCAATCTAATTATCTGAAAACATTTCTAATAAACTAGTTTTTGCTAACTCTCCATGCGAATACATTATTGTGAGCATTAACTTTTGCTTGCTCTCCATGCGAATACATTATTGTGAGCATTGAGAAACCTTTTTACAACTGAATAAACATGATAACCAAGTAGTAAAGATAGAATTTTTGGAAACAGTATACTTAAACCATTACTTCATCTCTTTTCCTAACTTTTTAGCATTTCAGTGACTTACGAATAATCACAATGGCTAAATCCACAACACTTCAGTTTATCGGTGCAGTACTGATATCCTCCCACCTTTGGTATCTTTCAAAACAAGGACTTTTCAGCCATTTATTTTCATTTCTTCATCTGGCATCCCAGATCATCTTAAACAGAACATCTTAAAAGGTATTCTGTGGGTCTGCAGGTCTGTTTACCTATTCTCTTTCCTATATTCTGTGGGCAATTGTAGTCTGCAGGTCTGTTTACCTATTCTCTTTCCTTACTGATTGCCAACCCCTAAAAATCTGGATACTCAGCACCTCCTGAAGAAAGCAAGCCACATCCCTACATCTGCACATGACAGTATGTCTCCATGAGTGGAGGAGGCTGCCCTTTAGGGGAGGCTTTTCTCCGTTTAGCCACAGGTAGGACTCAGTCCACATCAGACATGCAAGGTACTTACCTGGCCCCTGTAGGTACTGGAGTGGCAACCTGCTTTCAGTTCTTCCTGTAAAAGTCCTCTTTCTAATCCTTATAGCCAAGCTCACCTGAGCACCGTGCAATGGCACCAAAGGTGCTTACTACAAGAATGTGTCATGAAGAAAAGAAACAACCCTCAGGAATAGAGGAATGAAAACTCACAAATAAGGTGAGGTTGATTGCAAGGGCAATCCATTTTCTCCACACTTAAATCAAGTGTGCTTTGTAGTTAGGAATACTGTTCTTGTTTTGAGGCAACCATCTTTCATTATGAGTTTCCATGTAACACAAATGACATAGATCCTCACTGTCACAAACCACCCACTCGGCCCAAGAATTCCTTCTTGCCACCAAAGCCCGGGCTATCAGTTTGGTGGCAAATCAGGCCATGAAAATGGAAACGACACTCACGGGTGTGCTGCTGTCGGAGAAGGTGTTCATGCTGACGGAGCTGCTCAGCTTGTCCGAGGAGATGGAGGGCGGGGACGGGCTCCTTTTCTCCAGGGGGTCCTGCCGCTGCAGGTACTCACGCCACGCTCGCTGAATGCTGGGAAAATATACAAACAAGAAGGCACACATTCTGTCACTCCTGGGCGGCAGCCTGAGACTCAGAAAAGGACAAGGAGTCCAAAGAAAATGGCTTTGGGGACAGGGAAAATGGAACACATAGAATGGAGTGTGGGAAAGCAGAAGACCTGGACACTAGCTCCAGTCCACCTGCTAAGAGTGTCTGTTCTATGGCTTTCACTCTGGCAGACTTGACGGAGCTATGTCAGCCTAAGAGAGTCAACTTAGGCAGAAAAAGTCATCAGTCAAAGTCAAACCAGTTGGCATATGTACATGTAACTTCATTATGGGACACAAAACCTTTCCATTTCTCATCTTACATTTCAAATGAGAATAATAAAAAGCTGACTGTAAATCCTTCTGTCAATATAACATTGCTGAGGGGCCCTTCTGTGCCAGGGTGATCCCACGCTTTAGACAGACCGGGCAGTACAGGTACTAGGGTGCCACTGGCATTGACCACCAAGTGAAGGGCATCAGTGAGGCTGTGTGGTGCAGTCTGCATGGCCCAGTGCAGTGGCCCTGCTCTGGGGACAAGACAGAAAAGCACTGAAAGCATTCTTTTTTATTTCAAAAGAGAGAAGATTTTTGCTATAGGAAACATGTGCTTGCCAGAGAGGCAGAGACAGAAAGCTAGAGATCATTCCCGGGGGGGATGGCCACTCCACAATCCCTTCTCCATTCTCCTCTTAGGATTTTGGGCATGCACGCCCAGCATGAGTTTCAAGCTGCCAGGTTTGGGAATTGAAGCACAGTCAGCCATATGGAAGACCAGTAACATAACCCACTACACCATCATTTGGTCCTGAGGTCATGCATTTTACATACTGTGGAAGCAAACCGGTAATGTACAGTAGCCGACAAGGAAATGAACAGAGGAGACAAACTGTAAGTGTCAGGGACCGTTCAGGGAATGAAGGTAACACGATGAGGTAGCCTGGAGATTTTGCCGAAGGAAAATTTTCATTTCCTGTGCCTAGTGTCAGAAAAGTCACCTTCCACATTAGACAATAGAAACATCTTAGTACAGGGGGCCGGCAGGTGGCATGGTGGATAAGGGCGCTGGGCTCCCACATGGCTGACCATGGTTCAAGTCTCAGACCTGGTGGCTTGCTTTCTCACTTTCTCTCCCTCACTCTCTTTCTCTCTGTGTGTCTTCCTGGTCAAATTAAAAAATAAAATGAATGAATAAATAAAATTAAATAATGTTTTTAAAAAATAAAAAGAAACTTCTTAGTATAAGCTGATGCTTTTTTCCCCACCAACTGATTTCTGACCTTCGAGATTAACATCTAGGTTTTCACAGGCGGTCAGTGAACACAGACTAACTTCTCCTGGGGGTGAGCTGGACATATAGACCAATGGTCAGGATTCCAACTTTTAAAATAGTTTAAAGAAGAGACTGATCTTTGCTAGCAGATGGTAGATCACAGAATACTTGGGCAGGGCTGAATTGAGAAGGTTTATGTGTGACTAGTGTGCTGGGCATTTGCTTGTCAACAATTTGAGTAGCTGACATGTAAATATTTTTTCAAAAATATTTAAAAGCAGGGACCAGCAGTTAGCATAATGGCTATGTCGCTGAACTCCATGTAGCTGAACACGGTTCAAGTCCCGGACCCAGTGGCTTAAACTCATGCTAGGCGTGTGTGCGTGCATGCCCAGGATCCTGAGAGGAGAATGGAGGAGAAGGGATTACGGCATGGCCATCCCCCCGGGGGGTGATTTCTCGCTTTCTGTCTGTCTCTCTCTGTCTTTCTGGCGAGCGTACGCACTCTATAGCAAAAACCTCTCCAAAAAAGAAAATATTTAAAATCATACTGTTTCTGTTGATATAGAGTCACAAACAAAATTATACAAAATTATAAGAAATATTTTGAACATTAAAATTCTGTTGTATTTTGAAATTTTGAATGTTATTTAACTTTTGAGAACTATGGAGTATGAGTTAAAATTTTTTGATATGTAAATGATTGTGGAAAAATGTAAAAATAAATTAAAAAATAAAAAAAAACACTTTAATTGTATTAATTCCATTGCTATCTCATCTAGACTTTTGGAAGTGTCATGTTCTATAATTCTTCCTCATACAAGCTAAATCACTGAAGTTATATTTATATAAACACACAGGTTCATTTTCATTTGGCTAAAATCATTCAAAGAGCACAATTTTTCACTAGTCAGAAGACGTAAATAAAGAATACAGAAATGCTACATTACTGAATCTCTATGTTTTCTTAGTTTATTAAGAATCGGTGAACTATAATACTCAAGTCTGGAAGCTGCACAGTGAAAACAGTATCTCTGGGTCAGAGGACAATTCCCAAACTACAGCTTCAGGGAGCTCTAGCTTGGAGGGCCAGGAGCTTCTTCTGGAGGACTAAAGAGGGAGGGACTCTATGGTTTGTACAGAATTGCAAAACAAAGATATTTTTAGTGTTTTTAAAAGAACCCTCCAAATTATATATACCTCAAACCCCCACTGAAGCAGGATCTGACCCTGCTTTCAGTTATATTTGGACATTGTTTTATTATGCAATGCTTGCCCAGAATTCATCCTTATTCGTTTATGTTTCTTTAGTTTCAAGATTTTAAACAATCTCAGAGAAAGTCCTCCTGTTTGAGCTTAGTAGTCTTATTGTTTTGTGTTTTGTTTGTTTGTTTGTTTGGTTTTTTTTTTTGGAGAGGTTTTCGCTATAGGGCGTGTGTGCTCGCCAGACAGACACAGAAAGACAGAAAGCGAGGAATCACCCCCCTATGAGAGATGGTCACGCCACAATCCCTTCTCCTCCATTCTCCTCTTGGGATCTTGGGCATGCATGCACACGCGCCCGGCGTGAGTTTTAAGCCATCGGGTCCAGGACGCAACCCGCGTTCAACTACGTAGGAGTCCAGCAACATAGCCATTACACTAACTGCTGGTTCCTGGTAGTCTTATTGTTTTGAGGAATCTATTTTATTAGAGGGTGGCAAACTTTTGGGAGCTGTTAGTGTTATCTGCATGTCTAAGGTACTGAGGCTCTCCTAGAACCCAGCTAACAAGTTCTACTACATAAAGGTACCTAATGTCTGTAACCTTGCCTATGAACATCTCAACGTGTGTTACATTTTAAGGCCAGTTTTAAAATAACAAATTATTGGCAACCCACAAATACCCACAAGTTTATAAGACGTTGAGGTATTCCATGCTATCGTTTTTTTTAAAAGAACACTTTTAAGAAAATAAAGGCGATATTTCATTTCATCTTGTTGAACACCAGGGGGCGCTGTGACACCTTCAAAGAACCAAATGATGTGGGGCAAAACCGAGGTGAGAGGTTTGCAAAGGTGGATTTGCACTTGACATTTATGGAATCTAGAAAAGAATATCTTAGTTTTCCTTAAGTCACTTATTAAGAACTGTGTTTTCTTCCAAGTAGATGGATATCCTCCTTTAATTGGTAAGAGCAGATGACAATATTAAACACCTTTAAAATGTGTATTCAAAACACTTCAATGCCCACTAGGTAAAATACAATAGTTATTTTATTTTTGAATATCTAACTTACAAGAATTGTCCACAAATACGGGAACAATTTGACTTAGTTGAAAGCACATTATGCTACCGTATTATTCTCTAATTTAGCACATTTCCACATACTGTGTGTCCTTCATAATTGTGGTTGTAAGGAAAGCACAGGCTGAACAATGCCTTTAAGTTAGCATCAGGGGTTAAAAATGACAAGCCAGTCACATCGTGTTAGGCTTTGACCCTAAGTTGCGACCTTGTTTTTCACTTTTCTTCTTCTTTTCAATGGAGGAATTATCCTAGCCTTATTCTCTGTACATAGAAAACTGCTTAAATCATATAGGGTTTTCCCCCCCATGACCACATCTACAATATAGCCTTCCAGTATTTTTAAACTGTTCTTGTATTAAGCTCTCTTAATGTCATTTCCAAATGCTGTTTCAGTGTAAGAAAGGTTAAAACAAGATGCGGAAGCACCTCGCGTTCCTGAGTCACGAGCAGTCACTTTTCAGGGCCTTCATCCTCGCTGTGTCACAGTAACTACTCACAAGTGCCCTTGGTGGCTGCAAGCAAACTACAGATCACCTTGGCAGGTCGGCCTAAAAATACACTTGGAAAAAATACATTTGTATGGGAAAGCTACACGTGACTATTTTTTTTTTTAATTTTCATTGAAAGGTCATTACACTCCTATAAAATAGGGGTGCTCTTCCCTTCAAAAGGGACTGCGACTGAGGCCCGTAGAGTGGCCTGAGAGAGTGACCCTTTTGACCTGCGAAAAGGGCTCATGTTCCGTGCTGAATTCTCTGCAGGTCTAAGGTACTTCACTTGCAGCGCAGGAGAGGTAGTGTCCCAAGATCGCCCAGTGGTCCCAAGGCCACACAGTGTGACAAACAGATCCGGGATTTGAACCTGCGCTGCTCATATTCCAGAAACTGTACTCTCAATCACTCTTCTCTCATAGCTTTTTTTTTCTTTTTTTTCTTTTTTATGGAGAGGTTTTTTGCTATAGGGTGCGTGTGCTCACCAGAAAGACAGAGACAGACAGAGAGATAGAAAGTGAGAAATCACCCCCTAGGGGGGATGGCCATGCCGCAATTCCTTCTCCTCCATTCTCCTCTCTGGATCTTAGGCATGCACGCACATGCGCCCAGCGTGAATTTAAGCCAATTACGCTTGAACCACAGTCGAGTACAGGGGAGTCCAGCGACATAGCCATTACGCTAACTGCTGATCCCTCTCATACATTCTTTTAATTAAACTTCAAAGTAGATCAGCATGATGCTCAAATGCAATTAATCAAGGCTTTGCTGGGAAATGTCTTTAAAATTGCTAGAGGGATTAACTTCCTTCTCTAGAGTGTTCCCTTCTCTCTCTCTCCTTAGGGGAACTGAATGTTGTTTCATTACAAAATCAAATGTGTTAATAAAAACCAACAAATCGAACACATTTAATGAGCAGTCTTTTAAAAGACGATTTGTATTCAGTATCTCTCTCTGTTGTTACATCACAGAATATATTATTAAAACATGAGGAAAGGGTTTACATAGTTGATGAACATTTTTTAAAATTTATTTATTTATGTTTCCCATAAGAGAGATAGAAATAGAGAGAGTGGGACCTGTACCCCCAACAGAGTCTTGACGCCATGATCCAATGTCAGCCCCAATCAGGCCTGGACTGGGGCATACGGATGACTGCTAAACCAGGGAGGTCTCCAGATGTCAATCCAGAACTGTCCCATCTGGGTCAGCCTAGTAAAATCGGTATCATGTTTTACTGCTGCCCCATGGTCGGATCCCCCCATGGCCAACTTTTAAATGATGGCTTGTATCAGGAAGATCTGTTGTAGATGTTGCTGCAACCTACTAAGGATGGCCGCATCGTGAACAGCCGTGGCTTGACAGATTTGGAGTCTTTCTCTTGCTTTGCAGTCCCCACTGCTCTTCTTTGATGGGGACCTTCATCCCCAGACCTCCTTCCAGCCTTGACTCTCAAGAACAGTCAACACTCATCTTTAGTCTCAGGGCTGCAGAGAGCACCTTCATTTGGGAGCTTTTGTTATGATTAATTTTGCTTTCACTAAATTTTCTGACTTGAGGGGCTTGCCTTTGCTAGATGTTCGGAAAACCTGTCTTTCACCTCCCCTACATGCCTTTTCATTAAGAGTGTGGCAATCTTGATTGCTTTTCCCTTTCAGTGTAGTCCTTTGATCCTCCAAGTCTAAAACTCCAAATTACCTAATTACAGTTATATTCATGGACCAGGTAATATACCTTTCAGACACTTCCTCTAAATTCTATGCCCCTTACACACACACACACACACACACACACACTATTTTTCACTGAGCCATGCTTTCCAATAGGCCTTGGCTTCCTTCCACTGTTAATCTGTACTGCCAGGTACAGTTTTACACCTGATTAAAAAGTCTTTCCTTTCCATGTTGTCCTAAGTTCAAAGAATCATCTGAGACTCTTCTCTCCCCATCCTAACTCGTCCTCACTCTGCAGGCATCCAGTGGAGGCAGTCTGTGTCTGAGAACAATTCTCATTTTGTCTGTCTTGTCTTTGACATTTAGAGATGGGCCCGGCACGGTTCCCACCCCCTACCTCTGGGGAATGCAAAACTCTGTGCTAGAACTTAGTGCTCCCTCCTCATCAGGGAGGAAGACTGTGTGCTGTGGTGACCCTCACCTCTCTCTTCCTTTGGGGGAAGTTAGATATTCAGCTGGTCTAACCAACAGAAGTCAGAGAAAGCCTGTAACATGGGAGAGTGACCCTTTCGACCTGGAACAGGGGCTCATGCTTCAGTCTCAATGCTCTGCAAGTCTAATGAACTTCACTTACAAAGTAGGAATGGGAGTGTCCTGAGATCTCCCTGTTGAGGATGCCAAGGTCATCCGGGGAAGGCACTATAGGTGGGATGTGGGAGACAGCCTCAGCAGAGCCAGGAGCACAGGCTCAATGAGGGGGGTGCAGCTTAGAGGAGAACCAAAAATCCCTTCTCTCAGGATCCCAAGCCTTAGAGATGTTTTAAAGGAAATGACTTTCTGGGAGTAAAAGTATTCACATCCATTGATGGGAAATCTAGAAGGCTCCTGCTGCTTAGTATGTGGGCCATGGGACAACTGCACCAGCAGAGGAGGGGAGGGGAGAGTAGAAAGACAGGGAAGGGAAGAAAGCAGCCCACATGGCATGGAAAAGGTCTCACGTGTATGGAGGGAGACGTTCAACTGCCATGAGAGTTAAGAATTTAATAACCAGATTAGACCAAAGTCAGTGAACTGAACCAAATTCTCTGATGGGACTCAAATTCCATTATTGGGTAAGATTAAAGATTAAATTCTCTCCCTCATCCTCCTCCAGTGACTGGAAATGGGGTTCAGAGCTAATAGGAGAGATAAAAACCATTCTGTTTGCACCTCACTGAACTGAGACTCCACCATCAAACCAGCAAACACAGAATCATACAATCCCAGGCTCTCCAAGCTGGTTGGAATCTCAGACACAGACATTTTTTCTTTGCCTATTTCTGCTCCTGGCACCTGCCCCTCAGCCTCTACTCATTGGGTGTGATGGAAACTGGAAATGACCACAGAGGTTTTCTAACTTAATTACAGCATTCAAATTAAACCCTCTAATTTTTCATATATCAACTTTCCTTTCCAGTGCTTTTTCATTTTATAGGGTCTTATCTTAATGAGAAAATTCCTAATGATAAACCAACCTGTGTTTGCAAACTGATGTCGCATATAGTGAGGCGGACACACTGCTTACATAAAATGATGTGATGGCCTGATTCATTATGCATTTAGTACATGTGACACAGAGCTTCCTAGCAGGGAACCCAGCTGGCTTCTAAAACCATGTTTGGACTTGAGAAGTCACCTGATGTGTTCACAGAGCCAAGCTTTCGGCTGATGACCAAGGTTAATGCAGATTTACAGGGGTGTGTAATAATATTCGCTTTTATCCAGTAGGATATTACTTATATATCGGTGTCATCTCTGTTTCAATTCCTAAATCCAGCAATGACTTACTGTTCTTCAAATTTGAACACCCCAAGGTGCCCTTTTTCAAGGTGATTTCTTTTATATAGGATTACTCCTTAGGCTTTTTTGCAAATGTTCAGTGATTCTAACCAAGCACAGGCATATTTAAATTCTCCGATATGAGCTTCTTGGAGTGTTAAGCTGAGTGGTGTGTGTGTGTGTGTGCGTGTGTGTGTGTGTGTCCATGCATGTGTCTGTGTGCATGCGTATGTGTGTTAGAGAGAAAGGAAGAGAGAGAGAATATACATTCTCAGTGGCAATTCTTTCTTTCTTATTTTTTTTTTGAAGAGGTTTTTGCTATAGGGTGCATATGCTAGCCAGCCAGACAGAGAGAGACAGAGAGACAGAAAGAAAGAAATCACCCCCCAGGGGGATGGCCATGCCGCAATCCCTTCTCCTCCATTCTCCTCTCGGGATCTTGGGCACGCACACACATGCACCCAGTGTGAGTTTAAGCTACCAAGTCCCAGACTTGAATCATGGTCGACTACATGGGAATCCAGCGACACAGCCATTACGCCAACTGCTGACCCCAAGGCAATTCTTATACTCATCCCTGAAGTAAAATAAGAATGGGAAAGGTTCACAGAAAAGTTATGAACAGTTTGCAATTGTTTTCAAGGTGATTCTGATAGCCTCCTTTTTTATTTAAACATGGTTTTAAGGGGCCAACAGGTGGTGTGGTGGTTAAGGTGCTGAATTCCCACATGGTTGATCACAGTTCAAGTCCCAGACCCAGCAGCTTGAAAATCACAACAAATAAATAGATAAATAAATAAGTAAATAAATAAAATGGCTTTAAAAGGTTGTTGTCTGGGCCAGCAGGTAGCATAGTGGCTAAGGCACTCGACTCCCACACGGCCAACTGTGGTTCAAGTTCCAGGCTTACAACACCAGGCGTGTGTGCATGCATGCTCAAGATCTCAAGAGGAGAATGGAGGAGAAGGGATTATGGCATAGCCATTGCTTGCTTTTTTTTCTCTCTGCCCTCTAGCAAATACATGCACACTGTAGCAAA
This sequence comes from Tupaia belangeri chinensis, assembly GCF_000334495.1. Taxonomy (NCBI): domain Eukaryota; kingdom Metazoa; phylum Chordata; class Mammalia; order Scandentia; family Tupaiidae; genus Tupaia; species Tupaia belangeri. The sequence goes on from NW_006203786.1 coordinate 723,663, forward strand.
AATCTCTATTTAAAAAATCGCTGTTGTATTCTATAGTATAGCCTGTCTCACTTTGGTTTTTATTAGCTTCATCTCTGATCATATATATAGAGGGGGAAATGAAAAACCACCTCTCCTGGGGAATGGCCACGCCTGGGGAATGGCCACGCCGCAGTCCCTTCTCCATTCTCCTTTTTGGATTGTGGCTATGCATGGACACATACCCAGTGTGTTTTTTAAGCTGCGAGGTCCAAAACTCAAACTGCACAGTCATATGGGATCCAGTTCCTTAACTACCAGGCCTCCAACTGACCCAAGACGTTTATTTTTCAAAATAATTGAACAAGAGTTGGAAAGATGGAAACAGTGACAAGGATGAGGGTTTTAAAAAGAATGTATGTGCGTGTGGCATGTGCGTCTGTGGCTACGCACACAGTAAAGAAATGGCCTGAGGGGGGAATAATAAAGTTGTTCTGAGACAGAAGTAAGTTACTGCGATGAAAGTGGAAAACGCTAGAGGAAGTTGAAGAACTGTACTCAACCTAGAAGGGAAAAAAAACAAGAAATACTGAAGAGATGGCACTACACTAATTCCCTCCTTGGGGACCAGAAGGCGGTGCAGAAGCAGTGAAACTGTAAAGTCCTGGGTTTGCAGCCTGGGGCTCCCTCTGCACACTGAATGCATGCAATGATACATGCCAGTGATCTGGGCTGACAGAAGCTGAGGGGGGAGTGTGGAGTGAAGACCATGTTGGTTGTGTCTGTCCCTCTGCTTCTGTCACTCGTGGAATACATGAACAGAAATAATAACAGTAATTCCTCGCACTGTCCAGTAGGTGGTGCCTTGTGCCCGAGCAGCTTCCTAACTGCTTGGATCAGGGAGGAAATGATAGGCAGTCCGTTAGTGTGAATAGAGAAATGTGTGATTCTTTTTTTTCGTTCACTTTTTTTTTTTTTTGAGAGGTTTTTGCTATAGGGCATGTACACTCACCAGAAAGACAGAGTCACAGAGATAGAAAGTGAGAAATCACCCCCCCAGGCGGGATGGCCTCTCTGCAATCCCTTCTCTTCTATTCTCCTCTCGGGATCTTGGGCACGCATGCACATGTGCCTGGTGTGAGTTTAAGCCACTGGGTCCGGGACTCAAACTGCGGTCGACTACATGGTAGTCCAGCAATATAGCCATTACACCAACTGCTGGTCCCGAGAAATGTGATTCTTAAACTCCCAGATTCCAGATTCATTTAGAAGCTCATAGAACAAAAACTGTAGAATTAATTGCTTCAGATAAAGTCTGAAATAACTTACATTTTCACCTTTGATTCCAAGGGTTGTAGATTGAGGGGATATTTTTCAATATTATTCTCCACATCCATGGCCAGCTGGTGACTGGAAGCAGAAATAATTCACTAGTAAGCACAACTCAGAAAGTTTATAACATTTATAACATTTACAACACTAATTTATATGCTTGAGAAAAACAGAGATAGATTTCATTTTATTCATTTTCATTTATTACCAGAGTTCTGAAAGTTCCCACTGGCACAGATGGATAAATAAACATGTTGTCAGATGAAAATGTTGCTTTGACTTTTACTTTTGCTATCCTTTGATTTCTTCGTTCAACTCAACATTCATAGGTACATTATGAAAATCATTCTCTTTAAGAGAAAAAGAAAGCAGACTATTGGGCCATTTCAGGGGGGAGTGCTATAAATCCCATAAGACTGGTCAACTCGTAAGTTGTAGAGAAGATCTCATTCATCCCAAAAGTGTTGCTACCCTTGAGACTTTCCTCCTTTCATTCTGCAAGCTGTTGCCGGGCTCCCTCTGAGAACAAAGATGACTCTCTGCCCTAGAGACAGACAGAAGCCTAGAGGCATATAATCACTATTTCTTTTTCTTTTCAAAGATTTTTGCCATAGGGCATGTGTGCTTATTGAAAGAAAGAAAGAGAAGCTCCCAGAGGATAGTCATGCTGCAATCCCTTCTCCTCTATCCTCCTCCAAAAATTTTGGGCATGCACCCACTTGTGCCTGACATGTTTTTCAAGCCACTGACTCTAGGACTCCAACCACAGAGTTGGCCATGTGGGATCCAGCACCTTAATCACCGTGCCACCAGCTGCCCATAATCATTATTTCTAATAAGTGTATAAGACTCACTGGATGTGGCAATGGTCAAGCAGTGTTTCATGGAGAAGGAATTCTTTTTTTTTTTTTTGAGAGGTTTTTGCTATAGGGCACGTCCACTCGCCAGACAGAGAGAGACAGAGAGATAGAAAGTGAGAAATCACCCCCCAGAGGGGATGGCCACGCCGTAATCCCTTCTCCTCCATTCTCCTCTTGGGATCTTGGACACGCACGCACACGTGCCCTGTGTGAGTTTAAGCCACCGGGTCCAGGACTCAAACCGTGGTCGACTACCTGGGAGTCCAGCGACATAGCCATTACGCTAACTGCTGGTCCCCGAGAAGGGATTCTTGGCTAGGTGTTGAAAAATGTAGGTAAGAAAGTAAGAAAGTTGAGGGAAATATGAGGAAGACAGTAAAACGAGAGTATAGATGGAAAAAAAAAGGTCAAAGTCTACTCTTAGAAAATAAAGAGAGCAATTTGGTGAGAGTGGATGATAAAAGTAGGAGGATCAAAGAAAATAAATTTGGATATGCAGAGAATAATAGTTATTGGTCATAGGATGTGTGCAAAACTCCGACAGAGACATTTTACATTTATTATCTTCTTTCATTCTCACAGTAATCTTCATCAAAGCAGTGCCCACGGTAGAGCTGAGTAATCAGAAGCTCAGAGGGATTAGGTTAGCCTCACTCTATGGGAGGAGCCATATTAAAATCACGCCTTAGTCTCTCCACCTCAAGGTACTAGTTGCAGAATTTTAATATTAGGCTTATTAGACATAATCCTACTGACTGCAATTTCCACAAGTAATCTATCCCATATACCAAGTCAACACACATGCATATGACAAGGGGACAGCGTGTGTGTGTACTTGTGTGAAACCAAAGCTTCATAAAATACTCATTTCTCAATACCTGTGATACACTCTGATTTCTCAAATTATATATCAGACTTGTAAAAGGTCAGTAATGAGTCACCAGATTGATTCAGCACACCATCAATGGATTGTGACCTGCAGAGTGAAAACTACTTCTACAGGGAAATCCTAAGTGCTCAAAGCAGGAAAATATTATGAATGGGATGTTTCAGGAAGATCTGCAGTGGGAGTGAGTGAAGAGAGTGGAGGAAAACTAGTTAGAAAGCTATTCAAATTGGCTAGTAATGAGGATGAGGATTGTGGTGAAAGTAAAGAAAATGAAAACATAAGGGGGAATGTGTGGCCTCAGGATCACACAAGTATATTCTCCTTTTTTTTTTTTTTTTTTTTTTTTTTTTTTTTAGAGAGAGAGAGGCAGAGCCAGTTGGGTGGGTGGTAAGAAAACACGGCAGGGCAGGTAAGTACCTATGTGGACACTAGGTGGTGCCATCAGCCCAAGATAGCTTTGTGGTTGCACAGGCTGGTTGCTGAGGCACAAGGAGAGCACTGTTTTTCTGTTTCTCTGTGCTGTTGGTATTCAGGATTCACTATAAATTTATTATTATTCACTTGTACCACAAACATATTTCATGTTTTTCTGTGTGTGTGCCAGTGGTCCAAATGCTAGACATGGTCACCATTTTTATGGTCTTACCATCTAAAAAGAAGATGGACATTGAACAACTAATTACAAGTGTGACAGATGTTATTAGAAGGGAAACAGGGAGGTACCTAATCCAGGAGAGGTGAGGATGGATTATCTCATTGTACAATTTTATGGCTTTATAGAGACCAGTCTTATAACCAGGATACTTTAAGAATCTGTTAATCAGGGGGCCAGAGGTGGCATAGTGTTAAGGTACTGGACTCCTGCATGGACAACTGTGGTTTGAGTCCCAGACCTGGTGACCTGAAACTCATGCCGGGCACATAGGTGTGCATACCCTGAATCCTAAGAGAAGAATGGAGGAGAAGGGGTTGCAGCATGGCCATCTGAGGGGTGATTTCTTTCTTTCTCTCCATTCCTCCGGCAAGCCCTAACGCCAAAAATCTCTCAAAGAAAAAGAACTTGTTAATTACAAATTAGCAAATCAGGCAACAGCGAGAGCTGAGTAGGTTAGGAGCATGTAGCTATACAATGCCCAAAGACAAAGCTACACTTTTCATAAAGAAAAGAAAACATTTATAGTATTAATACATTTGCTAATAAGGGATAACCTATAAATTATGCAACCTATAAACTACAAATACCTGCTGGTTTAAATTGGATGATTCATTCCATCAATAATTGCCTGGGTTTAGTAAAGTGATTATCTATCAGTAGAATGTGCACCTTGCAATCACAACTCTCCCACCAGAGACCTAGCCCGATTCTGTATTTACAGAAATGACAGTCAGGACAAGGTCTTGCGTAATGTAATAAATGATGATCATAAACAGCACCATAAGCAGACACCTAATTAATGGCCTTATCCATTGCTCTTCCCTCTGTTCCTAGGCACATGCCGAGCTTCACTGAGCTTGTGTGTATGCACACATGCACCCCAATGGCCCTGCATATGGTCTCAGATTGCATGAAGTTACAGCTTCCCTCCCCTTCACACCCACTGTCTACCACAAAACCCTGTTGAGCATTCAGAATAAATGTAATGTTCCAAGGGGGAATAACCGATCAAGTGCTATGACACCACGATCACTTAACTTCTGGTCATTTGGAGTACCGAGATGATTTACATCAGCACCTAAGTCAGCTACAGCTGTAATGAAATGCCTAATCTCTCACTCAACGGACACCCATTTTTCAGTCAAACTTGACAGCTTTCAAGGACACAGTCTTGCCCTGAAGCAGACCAGGAAATCTTCAGAATTCCAAGCAAATGGGTGTCTTAGTTAAGGCGAGAGTCACTTCCTGTTTTTTCTGTTCTGTCCCAGTAGGAAAGGGAAGGGTATCCCATGGGCCCACTTGTTTTGAGGGGAGACTTTAATTTTCATTTCTAGAATTCCTCAATCACGATTGGAAACAATAAGTATACAAAATAGACTGGTCATTTCCAGAAGTTTTAGGTTCTCCCAGGTCTCTGAATAATGAAGGGGGAGGGGGCACAGTAACCCACAGACAAACCATTCATTTTCATACATCTACGTGAGAGAGCGAGCTGCCTAAGGTACATGCTGTGTTAGTGAGAGGTTTAATACAGAGTTGCGGTCAATTAGTAAAGAAAAAAAAAAAACTTCTGGAGTTCATTTCCTACATTAAAATCAATAATGAAAAACTGGCATAGCCAGATTTAATAAATAAATGGGCTGACATCAAAGGGGAAGCGTGTCCTCGGAGAATCAAGCTGCATGAGGAGATTATTGAATAACCAAAAGGAATCAAAAATGAATCAACACCACTGTTCCTCAACCCCAGCTCTTCACTAAAATCCATGAAGAATGCTGTTAAAAGACAGGGGTTCCAGGGCCTCATCCCCAAGGATTCACATTCAATTTGTCTGGGGTGGGGCTTTAGCTGAGGCGTTTTTATTTCTCTCCCCAGGCAATTCTAAGTGCAGCCACAGTGAAGAAGCACTGACCTAGACCTAATGTCTTTGCAACACTAATCTTCATGGAAGAAAAAGCTGCTCTGTGTCAGCTAAAAACTCTTCCATTATTATTGTCTGTACATAGCTAGTGATGGGGGAGTAAACTATTTTATTCTTACTAATTCATATTAATGAAAGCAGGCATAACAATGATGAATTAAATCCATAGGTAATCCAGAAACTTCCTTTGATCAAAGAGCTAGAGCTGCCTTTCTTGCCACACTGTCACATCTTACAATCATGGTGATGAATGACCTCAGGAGGACGTGTGGTCCAAACACAGGCCCAGCCGGACAGGGAAGGGAGCCAGCGCTGAAGCCCCTGTGCGTCATGGGGTGTCTCATTTCATGCTGTAATAAGACTTTCGAACGAGTCTAGTCTGCTCATTTTCAGAGGTGAGTAAACTGGAGCTCAGGGTGGTTACATACTCACAAAATTGGGAAAATGCAGGAAGAGAACTCAAATCTAAACTTCCTCAGTTTTACTAATGTTTTGAACCACATGGAGGTGACCGATCATCTATGCTCTTCTTTGGCATTTCCACTACTGATTAACTTCCTTCTTAACAAAGATGTCCATTCTGTTGTCGGGCAGGCTAAGTTTTTTTTTTTCTTCTTTCTTTTTTTTCTTTTTTTAATAGGGCACGTGCACTCACCAGAAAGACAGAGAGAGACAGAAAGCGAGAAATCACCCCCCAGGGGGGATGGCCATGCTGCAGTCCCTTCTCCTCCATTCTCCTCTCGGGATCTTGGGCACACACGTATATGCGCCAGGCATGAGTTTAAGCTACCAGGTCCAGGACTCAAACCGTAGTCGACTACATGGGAGTCAAACGACATAGCCATTATGCTAACTGCTGGTCACTCTTTTTATTTTTTTTTATTATTTTTTTTTTAATAAAGTCGTCTTTTTTCTGACTCACAAAGCCAATTATCCTACTCACTGATCCTGGTCCTACGTTTTCAAGCAAGGGGAGTAATCAGCCTTTCTTTTATAGAAGCATTTCTGCAAATGTTTAAGGATAGCTGATCTCTGGAGCCAGCAAGTGGCATGGTGGTTAAGGGTGCTGAACTCCCATATGGCTAACCATGATTCGAGTCCCACACCTAGCAGTTTGCTTTCTCACTTTCCCTCTCTTAGACAAATTGAAATAAATAAAATTAAATAAAATAATTCTTCTTTTTTTTTTTTTTTTTAAAAAAGATAGCTGTTCTCTTTCTTCTGAGGGCTTTTCTTCGAGCTTCACATCTTCAGCTCTCAGCAGTTGTTTTACGTGGTTTCACAACCCTCACAATTTTAACTGACCTCTTCTGGTGCTCTCAGAAACATCAGTGAGCTTTTTTTTTTTTTTTTAAAAAAAAAAAGGTTTTTCTTTCTCCTATGAGCAAGAGAGGGTGAGACAGGGAGAGAGAGAGAGAGACAGCAAGGAGACAGCAAGGAATCCATTCCCACCTTCAGCCAGCCCCAGATCCTGGACATGCCTGCTCCCAGAGTATTCAGAGACCTTCAGGTGAGAACCCGGGATCTTCCCTTGTGGTCAGTCTCAGAGAACGTTGTGTTACCACCAGCCTCTTGACATAATTTTTGGTTTGTTTTTTGTTTTTTTGTTTTTTTGCAGAGAGATTTTGCAATAGGGCATGCACACTTGCCAGAGAGACAGAAAGATAGGAAGTGAGAAATAACTCCCAAAGGGGGGTGGCATGCGCAATCCCTTCTCCTCCATTCTCCTCTCAGGATTTTGGGCATGCACACACAGTAGCCTGGTGTGTTTCTAGCAGCCAGGTCTAGTTGGCCATGTGGGAGTACAGGGACATAACCATTACACCATCTGCTGGTCCCTTGATATGCATTAAAGTATAATGCCTAGAGTTAAGCATGATACACATAGTCTTTAGTCAGTAATTGAAGGCAAGGATTTTGGAGGCATTCAAATTAGACTTATTTCCCCTCCTCATACTCACTAACTGAGTATAGTTGGATGCTGTCAAAACCTCACTGAGCCCATTTCCTCGTCTGCAAAATATAAATACCAGGAAATCTCAAAAAGTTCATAGAAAAACTGAATTAAAATATAAGTGTAGTTTGGGGCAAAAAAATTTTCATAACATACATTTTCCATGAAGTTTTTGAAGCTCCTCCCCCACAGTACAGCCTTATATAAAAAGGCTGTCGTCAGAATTCGATGAGGAAATGTCTATCAACATTGAATAGTACACAGGACATTGTAAACACTCAACACGTGTTTGCTAGTTTTTCTTCTCTTGTTTTGACAATACATGCTTATTCATGAGTCTAACATGCCAGTATTTTAAAAGCCATATAAAATCTCATGCTATGTTAATATCAACTAAAACCTCTAAGCATTTGCCCCCAAACTGAAATCAGGATATATCTTTCACATGATTTAATTATATAACTTTTTTTTAAAACCTAAGACTTTACTTTTATTTCTATTCAATTTCTTCTGTCTTTTCTTTCTTTTTTAAAGCTGTTTTTTCCCAGTCTACAGGGTTATTTTGAATGTTCCTTCTATTCTTGTCAGTTTGTACTTTTTGCAAATTTTATGCCTGCGTTATATAAATGTTCCTGATTAAAAACCAAAGACAGGGCAGGGTTACATCTCAATTCCAGACATACCACCAGAGACACCTTCCAGGCATCATACTCTGTTAATTAGAGCTTGTATACTGTCGCTCAAGTAATCATAAATCTACCCAATTCTATCTCAGTGAGCCATCTTGCTGGGTCCTGACCACAATATCATAAGAAACTGTCAGATTTACTCATTGATTTTCACCTTGCTAGGCAGTTTTTTGGTTTCTGTTTTTCTTTTTAATGGAAGCTTTTCAGCCTTACAAACAATTTAACTGCTTTCAATCATGTTTACTTACTTTTCAAGTAAGTATTTTCCATCATTAACTGGTTGTAAAGGATTCTGCAATCTTTTCAGTTCTTCCTGTGAAGAGAGAAAAAAAATATTTTGCAAATCAACATATATACTTCCAAGGAATACTATCTGAGGACCATTATCAGCAAAATTGAGATAATACACTGTGAAGCGATCTAGATTTAGGGAAGGTAAGTGTTTCCACAATACAATTAGATCTTTGACCTTACTGGAGTAGAATACTGTCACTCAAATTATGTAATTTTTCATCACTAAAAATAATGCTCCTTGGGTTTTTTTGTTTGTTTTGTTTTTCCTGAACAGAGATATGTTTATATTGATCCAAGCATGCTCTTCCCAAATTTACCCTGTTGAAAGTATTGTTTGCCAGTTGCTGGGTAAGAGACTAATGAATGTGTTGGGTTTGGCTATTCAATGTTCAGACTCTTAACTCTTGGTAACTCTTGGTAACCTCTTCCTTACAGTCCAAGTGCTCACACACAAACACACACATACTCACACACACAGTTGCAATAGCCCTCCCCTGAATTTCAGCCATCAACAGTCTATGTAATCCCAATTCTCCAGTCATAGGGCTATGATGGAAGTTGGCCCAGGTTCCTGTTGTCAGCGTTGTCAATCACAGGAGGATTTAAGAAAGGTTTACAGACTCTTCCTTGGAATGCCACCATTCCCTGCTACCTGCCTCAGCCCCAGAAATGACTAAAGTGATCAGTTTCCTCAGTTTCTGAAGACAGCCACAATCCGAATAGTTATTCATCTGCTTCTTTTTTAAAATTATTTATTTAACTTTATTTATTCATTCATTTAATTTGATCAGAGAGGGACAGAGAAAGAGAGTGAGAAAGCAAGCCTCCAGGTCCAGGATTTGAACCATGGTTGGCCATGTGGGATTGTCCAGCGCCTTAACCACCTAAAGACCATCAGGACTAGCCCCAACATACTAATACCCCACCAGACACTCAGGTCTCCTAAATCATGCTCCATTGTACAATCTTTTTAATTTCATTACTGAACTTTACATTCTTGAATTTGATCTAACCATCCATCTCTTTCCTGTCTCTTCAGTCTTTCTAATGGGGTCTTGGGAATTCACAGTCTGTCATCAGCAAAATTCCCTGTCTCCCAATTTCTTCGAATATTCGCTTACTTCCTTTTCTTATTGAACCATGCCTCACTCTTCAGGGGAAGCTAAGTTTAGTTAGAGCAAGATCCAAGAACTGTTTAGAAAGGTGCTTTAGCACACAGAGGGCATTGCTGGTTACAAACTTGGATGAGTCCCTGAGCATCCTTCCTCCTCTGCAGTCCCCTTATGGGGTGGCCATTTCTTCCCTGTAGAGTACACCATCCAGAGGAGGGGCCCTGCATTTCTCAGTGCTGCTTTCAGATCTTCCCAACTCCTACAAAACCTCAGCTGCTCTGGAAACATGCCACTGTCTGTTCCAGTCCTCTGTCTTCTCTTTGCAATCAACTCCCCTCTCTCAAGGGTCCAGTTTTAATTTCTCTCCCTGTAGATTAATTTTGCCTATTCTGGAATGATATGTATGTATTTATTATTTTGTGTCTGCCTTAATTTACACATTACAGTTGGACATTTATGTTTGCCATTGCATGCATCGGTAGTTCATTTCTTTTCATTGCTGAGTAGTATTTCATTGTATAAGCACAGCACCATGTATTCATCCATTCTCCTGCAAAGGGACATTCAAATTGTTTCAGATATTGCCTGAGAGGAATAAAGCCACTCTGAATAGTCTCATGTAAATCTCTTTGTACATGTATTTCTTCATTTCTCCTTGATAAGTATCTAGGAGTGAAATTGCTACATCATTAGATAGATATACATTTAACTTTTAAAGAAACTCAGCACTGTAAAGATGTATAGTGATTAAATACAAATAAGAAAATATTAAACATTTAGAAAAATAAAATGTTCAAACACTTTTCTAAAGTGCTTGTACCACACCGTAGTCCAAATAGTGATCTATGTGAGGTCTAGCTGGCCTATGTCCTCACCAACATTTGATGTTGTTAGTGTTTTTAGTTTCAGTCATCTTAGTGGATGTGTGGGACTTCATTGTGATCTCAAGTTGCATGTCTCTGATAATTAATGATATTAAGTATCTTTACATTTGTTATTTAATTGGGTCCTATGACTTATTATTGAGTTGCAGTTCTTTATATAGTTTGGGGTACAATTTTTGTGTCAGATTACTGTATTACTGACAGCTTCTCTCAGTCAACAGCTTTCGACAAGCAGGAGTTTTCATTCTTATAGGATACAATTTGTTTTATTTTTCATGATTTGTGTTTTCAGCATCCTAAGAAGTATTTGCCTACCCCAATGTAGGCAAATATATTTCCAGCACCCGGAATAGCACCCAGCACATAGTAGCTGCTCCAAGGATGTGAGTTGATTAAACTATTTCAAGATTTAGAACATTTTGGTTTATGCATCTGGAAATTGAAGCATAAAGATTTTGAAGCTTCAGAAACTCTAAAACTATAGTGTAAGAATTTGCTGCTGTGATGGGTACCAACTAGAAGAAAAAGGTAACATGAAAAGTAAATGACAGCAAAGGAAAACAGAACCAAGGGACCAGGAATCTGGTAATAAAATAGATGGTCCCCTCTATTTTCTTCTAGAAGTTTAATAGGTTATTTACATTTAGATCTATGATAGGTCTTAAGTTAATTTTTGTGTATGGTGTGTAGTAGGGATTGAGATCCATTTTTCTTCATATGAATATAAGTGTAAATCTACCGAATGGGACTTCTGTATCGTTTTTCTGATACAAAACAGATTCAGTCAGTCAGTGGCTTTTGACCTTTGTCCTTCTCTCTTCTTCCTGCCTGGATTATAATAATGAGATCCAGACATGCAGAAGCCATTGACCTATGAAGAAGAAAGCCACACACCAGGGATAGTAAAATAGAAAAATAGGAGGCACCTGGGACCCTGAAGAAATTAAGGAGCTGCTACATCAACCATGATCTATCAACATCTATGCATTTTGCAATGTTAGAAGACCAACCTACTTATTAATCCATCAGCAGTAGACAAATACAGATAAGAAATACACATGCTCGTGTTAATAATGCTCCAGTGATTTTCCACCACTTCTGAAATAAAATGCAAATTTGTCACCATGGCCTACAGATCCCTAAGTAATATGAACCCCTACCTGGTTGCTCACCACTCCTTCCTCAACCCGTGCACACATAGCTCACTTTTTTTTAGCCATATTGGTCTGTGATATTTCAGAAATGGCAAAGCTTTCATCCTCCTCAGAGCACTTATCTTTGCTATCCTCTCTGCACGGAGCATCTGTTCCCATAATCTCACATGGTTCACTCCCTCACTTCATGCAGGCGTCTGCTCATATATCACTTTCTCAGAGACGCCTGCCTTGCCTGGACTCTAAATGGTCAACCGTCGCTCACTACACACTTGCCATGCTTCATGTTTTTATTCATTCTCTATGGTCATGATCACTTCCTAATATGTTATATGTGTGCTAGTTTTAGTTCTCTCCCTCCACCAGGTGGTCAGCAGCTTCACAGGAAGCAGGTTTTAGTTACATCCATCACTGTATTTTCAGCACCTGGGACAGCGCACAGCACGTAGAAGTTGCTTCGACGATGTGAGCTCTTTAAACTATTTTGGGATCTAGAACATTTTGGTTTATTCATCTGGAAGTTGAAACAAAGATTTTGAAGCTTCAGAAACTCTGAAACTATAGTGTAAGTATTTGCCACTATGACAGGTGCTAACTAGAAGAAAAAGGATGACACAGAAAAGCAAATGACAGCAAAGGAAAACAGTCAAAAGGCCGGGGATCTGGTAATATATACACCCTACATATGTATTTGTATACACACACAATGCTAAGAAAGCTAACTGAAAAATGGTGTTTCTCAGTTTGCATTCTATAACCTAGGGCTACAAAATACATAAATACATAATTCTAAAATGAGCCACAGAATTATAAAGTTCAGAACAGGCCAGTTGTTGATGTTGTTTGCTTGTTTTGTGTTGGCAATTTTTAAAAATGTCTTGTACAGAAGTCTAATGGGTAAAGCAGACCATAGTTTTCGGTTCATTTCTACTAAAGGCTGCTGTCTTTATATCAAAGATTGGTATAACAAATCTCATATGAAGAAAATTTCTCCACATTCTGCAAAATTGCTGTATATGACATTGTTCATTTTGCTACCGGATCTCTCTTACAGTTAATGAAATGAAAGAAAACTACCTTTTACAATTTACTGGTGGGGATATGAACCCCATTTGATATAATAGCACACTTCTTTTCAACAACAGTAACAACTCAGAAGTCTAATAGAGGTCGTTTATTTCGTTTGGTGGCTAGAAGCTTAAATTAAATATTCAACTATCATAAGTATTTTTGCCAGGCTGTTAGTACAATCATTTCCTCCTCCTTTCACTACATCCTATGTGAATATCTTTATTTTAACTCTGTTACTGTTGGGCTCTTGGAAAAGTCATGACACATTTTTTAAAAGAATTATTTACTTAGTTCCATTTGTTATTATTATTTTTTAATTTGATCAGAGACAGACAGAGAAAGAGAAAGCAAGAAAGCAAGGTGCCAGGTCCGGGACTCGAACTGCAGTCAGCCATGTGGGAATCCAGTGCCTTTAACCACCATGCCACCTGCCAGCCCCATTTTTCCATAGAAAAATATGTTATGACTTTTACGATGACCTAATACATGTGTGCTTTTCATAGTAAGTGAAGTAAATGCCATATAAGCAGATTATATATAGATAGTATAATAAAGATGATAATTGGAAGATGGATGGATGGAAGGAAGGAAAGGAGAGAGGGAGGAAGGAAATCCTTTTCAATCTTATTCATGAGATTTTATTTTTAGGATACAATTTCCTCTTAAACTTTGTGGACCCCGGTTCCCTATTCTGCAAGTAAGTCTCCACACATCTATTTTTCCCAATCCTTCCCACTTAATCCTTCCTCATTTATGTTATGACTTTTACGATGACCTAATACATGTGTGCTTTTCATAGTAAGTGAAGTAAATGCCATATAAGCAGATTATATATAGATAGTATAATAAAGATGATAATTGGAAGATGGATGGATGGAAGGAAGGAAAGGAGAGAGGGAGGAAGGAAATCCTTTTCAATCTTATTCATGAGATTTTATTTTTAGGATACAATTTCCTCTTAAACTTTGTGGACCCCGGTTCCCTATTCTGCAAGTAAGTCTCCACACATCTATTTTTCCCAATCCTTCCCACTTAATCCTTCCTCATTTCCTACCCCACCTCTAATGACATGAGCAAAAGGTCCAGGTCTTAGAAAAGGTCAGGTTGGAAGCCATTTTTATACAGAAAGGAAATAGTTTGAATGAAAAATCTCAGTTATTATAGAAAGCCAAAGGTGAATTTCAATGTTGTAAACTTTTTCTTTTTCACCCCCTGCATTCTGATTAGAAGAGACTGAGCTATTGGTAGTCCTGGTGCCTTCTTCCCTGAGTGCTTTTGGCATGTGCTCTTCTTTTTTCCTGAGGTCAGGAAGGAAAAGGTTCTTCCCTGTGTGATGGCTGGGCT
>NW_006203786.1:737962-745599 GCF_000334495.1 Tupaia belangeri chinensis
TTTCTCATGGCAGGGAGCCCATGGGTGGGGAGGACTTTGATGCAGTGTTGTATTCAATCCAACCATCCACGTTCTGGGAAATCATATTAAACATAAGGTCAATGACTAACAAGAGCTTTCTGAACAGCTGCTCTGCTGACAATTTGGAGGATTGATTTCATCATTTGGTTATTTAAGCTAACTATACAAAAACAGTTGAATTCAATTGGCCTGGAAGTTCCAAACCATGTCCTCATTTTCTCAGAGATGAATAAAAAAGTCAGCCTTCTCAACCCATCTTTGCTCATAGTTTCATTATTGAGAAAGTTTTCCTACTTTATCATGTGTAACTCATACAGATTGGTCTCTCCCATTGCTAGTTTCTCCCACATTAATCCTATCTGTCTCTGATTTTGCATCTAGCAATGCCATTAGCCTACCAGAAATCATCAATAGCTCCCTGTTGCTGTCAGGATTCCAAACTCCTCAGGCAAGGTCTGTGCAGGATATGAGGAAGGATTAAGTGGGCCCAGCTTGCCTCTTATTTCTCTAGCGCATGTGCCCCTGCACATACTCCTTCTGTAAGTGTGGTCAAACACAATCCCACAACTCACTCTCTTACCGAACAGTCAATAGCACTGAGCCCCCAACTCTTCTACTAGCCCACTGTAATCTCCATTCAAGATAATGGGACGCTTTCCATGTTCTATTTAACTTCTGTCTTTTTATAAATTTCAGCTAAGCCCCTCTGCAAAGTACAAGTGGGATTATTTAAGGGTAATCCAGACACACAGCATTCCAAATTTTTAATCCTATTCCTCCAGTGAAGCCTGTGTCATAAGTGGCATGGGAATACAGATGGTGTGCTAGGCTGAATATTCGATTGACGTCTTGTTACACTGGCTGTAGTCATCAGGGCTGTTCTGCAGTTACTGGGCTGTGAACTACTAGAATGAATGGTAGCTACTACGTTTTGTTCTTTTGTGTCTGGCTTCCCAGGCTCACCCTGATCCTGCGTGTTTTCTTCCTACCAAAAAAGCATTAGAATAAAACAAAGAGGTTAGACTGGCTCATTTCTTTTTTTTTTTTTTTTGGAGAGATTTTCACTGTAGGGCGCGTGCGCTCGCCAGACAGACAGAGACAGACATAGAGACAGAAAGCGAGAAATCACCCCCCAGGGGGGATGGTCACGCCGCAATCCCCTCTCCTCCATTCTCCTCTCGGGATCTTGGGCATGCACGCACACGCGCCCGGCGTGAGTTTTAAGCCACCGGGTCCGGGACATGAACCACGGTCGACTACGTGGGAATCCAGCGACATAACCATTACGCTAACTGCTGGTTCCCGACTGGCTCATTTCTGTGGCTACTTCCCAGCACCTTGACCTTCCCAGTAATAAAACACTGTTTTTGCTTTTTTTCTGTCTCTTCTACTCTTCATTTGAACAAACAAGGTATGTTCTTTAGACAGGTTTAAAATCAAATTCACTCAAAATTGTATTTTCTTTATAGTACGCTTATGTCTAAATGCCAACCTTTTCACTCTTATGACTTTCACTCTGGCTCTTTTATTCCCAGCATATCCCAGAACATTTAAGGAAACTTAAAACATATAAACAATCTGCAATTTACTTCAGTGTGTAATGATAGGTTGCAAAACCTCTGCAACTTATATAAATCAGTTGTTTGTGTGTGTTGGAAATAATTGCATGTTAACCTAAGGGTAACTATTTCACCAAAGTTAAAAACCAAAATTACTTTTGATGCTTTTGACTGTTCAATGATTCAATTAAATATTACTGGCTTCCTCACAACCCCCTCCCACTTTTTTTTTAATGGAAGTGTAATAAGGGCCCTAAAAAAGGGGTTACTAATGTTTGCATAATTTGGAAAAGTAGGAGACGTAAAATCTATACTAATTTTAGCTCTGCATCATTAAACATGAAATATTGATTATCGCTCTTTGCAACAGAATTTATGAAGCTAGCTAGGTTGCTGTGTCCACATAAAGTGATTCTGATGCTTGGCCCTCAGACCTCAGTGGCTGTAAATGATGCTCCTTGGTGACAGCTGGGAGGCTGACATTCTGATCCACAGCCTTAAGAGATACATTTCCCAGATTAGACCAGGAATGACCCAGCTGTACAGCACAACTTCAGAAAATTAAATTGGAGGGAGTCCAAACCTCTGTTGAAATAACTGTGTGAATTACAATGCTTCCATGGGCCTTGTTATAATGTAAATGTGCTTTACAATTTACTGCCATTTCCCTTCTACCCTGCTGTGAATAGGGACATTAATAGTCATCTCATATATTTAAAGGCAAAAAGGCATCAAAAGGAAAAATACAAGATTCATGTTTTCTCCCTTTGGAAAGCGAAGACTAAATTTCTTTCTTTTTTACTTTGGCCATTTTTTGCAAAAAGAGCATATGTTTGGTTTATGTATTATGCATTAATGTTTTTTATGGCCGGTAGACATATACATTTCACACAGGGAAGTTACCTTGCAGCTGAACACAAATTTCTCTGGGAACTAAAAAAAAAAAAAAAAAAAATGCTGCTTAATAGGACATAAACATCTCATTTAAAGAATGCATTCACGTAAGTTATGGGCACATGAGGCCTAGACAAGGCAGGAGACTTTTTGAGATTTGCTCATTTCTAGCACTTTAAGGACACTGTGAATGTCTAAGGAGATGCAAGGACTGTGCTTCCAGGGCAGTGATCCCGGAGTGAGGTAGCCCTCTCCCTCAGTACGCTCGTTCTCAGTAGTTTTCCACTTCGCTGCATCCTCATACAGACTAAACCTAGAACCTAAGATACAACAGGGAGAACTGTTGTGATAGTTCATTCTCTGACCAATGGGGCTACGTTCATAGGTGTTAGGACATAAAAGCCCTTGGCTGCCAGATGTGAGTGTGCTGAATATCCAAACTCATTTGGACTGATGCCAAGTGGAAGCATAGTATGTAAAAACCACTTATGACTATTTAAGTTATTATCCTTGGGATAACACTGGGATCTGAGAAGGTTCCAGTCCCTGAGATTCTTCTAGAGTAGACAGTTACTTCTGTAAAGATTCACCTCGATTCACCCAAGCTAGCCCTTTGCCTTCATCTGATTAAGCACCCACAAACAGCCATCTAGCTGGATCCAGGACTCTCAGAGGGGAAGAAATGTCCCAGTATTATTTTGAAAAATATCCATCAGGAATGTCCTCTGTCTCCTTTCCCCTAAGAGAGAGCCTGGACTCAAGAACTGTTGCTGCTTTTAGATAACGTTCATTCTAAAGCTATCAAAGAATGAAGACCCAGCTCATTACAAAAAGTCTAACCACTTTCATGAAGTCTAGGATATAAGACATTGAAACACTGTTAGTAATAATTTTCAAGTACTCTCCTTTTTAAAAAATTTTTTTCAGAGGTTTTTGCTATAGGCGCATGCACTCACCAGAAAGACAGAGAGAGACAGAGAAACAGAAAGCAAGAAATCACCCCCCAGGGGGGATGGCCATGCCACAATCCCTTCTCCTCAATCCTCCTCTCGGGATCTGGGGCACGCACGCACACGTGCCCAGCATGGTTTAAACCACCAGGTCCAGGACTTGAACCATGGTCAACTACATGGGAGTCCAGCAACATAGCCATTATGCTAACTGCTAGTCCCTCATGTACTCTCTTTAGTCAAGATTAATTCAGCTTAATAGCAAGACAACTATGAAAACTCAACTGAGATTGAGATACCAGGTACAGTCTCTAGGGTGTAGATATTTTTAATTTTACTTTATTTCTCCATCTGAAAAAGAAAATAAATGAAATCCTAGAGACTATGCTTCAAGCAGAAAACTCAAATAGGAATAAGTACACAATCCAGCAAATAAATACCTCTCAGAAGGCAGACAGAATCATAAATGTAGATACGTGAATCCATATACAAACTCCAGGCTTTCAGTGCCAAAGGACAGAAACGAAATGCAGACAATCAGAAGAACATGTAATTCCCCAATCATTTATACCTGATTCTGGACTACATTCCTTTGTAGAGTAGCAAAGAAAATAAATCCATCCGGATTAGGGTTTTTTATGCTTGATTCAGTTGGAAAATTTGCTTGCATTTCTTATGTATTCACCAAGTGACATTGTGAGAAAGCCATTCAAAGGTATGCTGGAAATTGTGCTCTTAGCATGCTCTGCACCACACCTCACGTTTGGATCTCGTCTTCCCATTCCCTCTCTGACCACCCTTGTTCAGAACCTTATAAACTCTCACCAGGACTATTGTGTTGGGTCATCCGAAAAGTCATGATGCATTTTTGTGTAGAAAAATATGTCATGACTTTTCTGATGACCCAATATTTGGCTGCTTAATTGCTCTCAGTACAATTATCTCTAATAAGTTAACTCTCCTATTCATCACTCCTCCTACTGGCCTAAGTAAAAATGATCTTCAGAACTGAAAATACTCCTACGGCAGACAGTGGAGCAGTGGTAACACAACTGAACCCATGTGAGGGAAGTTCTGAGTTTGTGTCCTGGAACGTCCCTGAGTACACTGATGGCCATACTGTAATTCCTTCTCCTCCATTGTCCTCTGAGAATCTCAGGCACGCACACAATCCTATGATCCAGTTGACTGAGACTGGGGATGGATTGTGGCATGAAGACCTAATAAGGGTAGCTGTTTCTCTGCCCCTCTCCCACCTTCAGAAGAAACTGAAAAATTAACACTCCTAACTCCCTACCCACAGACAGTATTGCTTCTCTTATAATCCTGAAATCCTTCGGGCCAATGGGTGGTGTGGTGATAACAGCACTGGAATTTCCACACGGCTGACCACAGTGCCACCTTAGTTACCCGGAGAGCAGTAGGAACATATAGTGGAACATATAGTGGAACATATAGTGGAACATACCTACATATGGGATTTTAAATCTTCTGAGCCCCAGAAGACTCTTCTCAGAGCTCCCAGCCTAACACAACCTATTTTACCTTAACATCTTCATTTAGAACTTTCATTAAAAAACTGTTCTTAAACAAGCTTAATTTAGTGTTCCCCTAGCTTGCAGCAAATAAAGAATTCAAAAGGATGAGATTATCAGAAGACATGAGGTGAGTGATCACAAATAAGATGAAGAAGAAATAGACAAACTAAAAACACATGAATTATATTTTTGTTAAACATATAAGCAGAGGCTTCTCCTACTTAGAATTTTGCCTCTTGAAGCCTGCCCAAATATTCTCCCATTTGATATACTTTCCCTAAAACGAGCTGGCTGTCGCTATGCTGGACAAAGCCCTATGTTACTTACATAGATTGTCTCTGACTCTCCTTACTATGGTCTACATGTTGGGAGCAGAAGTGTTTTTCAGACTTACTAGCACTACTTCTGGCCAACTGGGTTGTGCCAGCACCAGGCCAGAACACACAGAGCCTAAGGTCAGGATGCATCTTCTAGGCATGTCAGATATAATATACTCCCTGGATAGCAATGATTTTAAATTGGAGTACGAAATTTACAATAACTTTAGAGCAAAAATAGGCAGGCTTTTAAATAAAGTTTAGGTTGGTGTATGACTATTTTTAATATATCTCACAACAATAATAGACATATTTGCTAGTTTCTGCCTTTGAGATTTCTTGGTATAGAATTTGGTAAGTGCTTACCCTAGGTAGGATAGAGGGTGAATATCTTGTATTTTAAAAATTTAGATGTGTAGAATGTGTGTAATAGTATTTCTATCAACAATGAGTAAAATAAAAAAATTGTTCTGTAAGTATCCTCTTTATATAAATGCCATAGAACTTTGTTTATGCTTTCTTATGGCATTTCCTGGTTGCAAGGGCGGCAGGTGGAATCCACATCTGTCTAATGCCTTCTTCCCATAGGAGATCGTATGGAGCTCTGTGTAGGAAGGGAAACTCACTCCACACCTGCTTGCTCACCAGACTCAGTGGATGCTGTGCTTTCTGAGCTTGGATTGATCTCATGGGCACATCCAGTATCCTAAGTTTTAGCATCCATCATAATTCTAGGTCCACAGCAATAACGTGGGTGCCAGAGCAATATTTAACAAATATCCATTAAAAGAAGAAAGAGACACTTAGGGGTTGAAGGGAGACCATAACATAGAAAGCATGAAGTTGAAACCAGAACTTGAGAGAAAAACATTAAGGAAGGTGTGTCACAAGCCTGTAAATTTTTTTTTTGAGTTATCCAACCATAGTTCCATTCATTAATTAATAAAAATACAATCAAATGTTGGGGACTGTGCTAGGCATGAGAACTCTGTGTGTAGGTGAGAAGATGAGTGAACACAGCCCGTGCCCTCCTTCTAACCTGAAAGGCTAAATTGAACCAGAGGAGGAAGGAAGTTGTTGACTGTCCTCATTGAAAAATTGGGCTAAACATTTTGATGTTCAGAACAGAATGCGGATCAATCAAATACACTTGACTCTTCTGTGTGTGACAATAGAGTCTGAAAGATGATGTTCTAGAAAGAACCAAGGAAAGGTGAGTGGACTCACATGTTCACAGTGGGGCAGTTGCTCCTTACTGCCTTATAGAATGTGTGCCTGTGTGCAGAATACGGAAAGGGAGATGGAAATGCTGTCAAAGCTGAAATGGAAAATTCCAAGGTGTTGACTAGGGGCTTATTCAATGAGAATGGCATTCATTGGCAAGGCAGGCAGTCAGACAAGAGAGCAAAATATAAGGGCGTCCACCTCTGCTTTGTTACGTGATGAGCCGTAACACCATTACAAATAAGAGTGCTCTTTTACTCATTGCATATTACAATCTATAACCAACAACTGGGCACCGCACTGTGGTCCCACTGAAGGCAGAAAGTATAGGTGATTAAGTCTGTTTTCTGTACATTCATCCATTCTAAATCAAGTGTTAATTTTCTCGAATAGAGAAACCCACCAAGAAGGAAAAACAATATTAGGTTTATATAAAGTAGATCATCAATTTTCAAAACCAACAAGAAATTCCCAGTGAGATTATTTTGTTCAGATGTGAAATTCTCCATTAGTGTACCAATTACATTTCATGATCTTAGCGATTGCTCCAAGTTGTTTCGGAACAAGCAGGTGAACGACTTCGATAAGGAAACGTATTTCATTCTAAACTGAGATATGTCAGAATTGATATTTTCCCCTTCAGATAGCTATAGAAGAACGTTCAGAAAGAACATGTAAGTCCCAGAGAGGAAATTAAACCTCAGTTGAGCTCTCTGCTATTAAAATGACTATTATATCTTTTAGACATAAAATCTCTATGTGCTCAAGAAATTGACACAACTGTTAACTAAAAACCAAGTGTAAATTTAAAGGGGGAAAATGGGTTCTTTTCTTTTTGCTGGAGGGTAAATGTGCTTGCCAAAGAGAGAAAGGGAAAGTGAGAAAGCACACCCATGGGGACCACAGTTCCTTCTCTTTCATTCTCTTCTTGGGATTTTGGGCACAAAGGCACATATGGCAGGTATGTTTTTCAAGCTGCTGGGTCTGGGACTTGAACCACACAGTTGTCCAATTGTATCCGGACACCTTAACCACCACACCACTGGCTAAGCTCAAATGAATGGTTTTCTAAAAGTGGAGGATAAAAATGAACAAAGGAGAAAGAATACAAGATTTCGTGGGGGGAAAAAAGGA
>NW_006203786.1:753400-769886 GCF_000334495.1 Tupaia belangeri chinensis
ATTAATCCATTCTAAATCAAGTGTTAATTTTCTCGAATAGAGAAACCCACCAAGAAGGAAAAACAATATTAGGTTTATATAAAGTAGATCATCAATTTTCAAAACCAACAAGAAATTCCCAGTGAGATTATTTTGTTCAGATGTGAAATTCTCCATTAGTGTACCAATTACATTTCATGATCTTAGCGATTGCTCCAAGTTGTTTCGGAACAAGCAGGTGAACGACTTTGATAAGGAAACGTATTTCATTCTAAACTGAGATATGTCAGAATTGATATTTTCCCCTTCAGATAGCTATAGAAGAACGTTCAGAAAGAACATGTAAGTCCCAGAGAGGAAATTAAACCTCAGTTGAGCTCTCTGCTATTAAAATGACTATTATATCTTTTAGACATAAAATCTCTATGTGCTCAAGAAATTGACACAACTAAGGCACATATGGCAGGTATGTTTTTCAAGCTGCTGGGTCTGGGACTTGAACCACACAGTTGTCCAATTGTATCCGGACACCTTAACCACCACACCACTGGCTAAGCTCAAATGAATGGTTTTCTAAAAGTGGAGGATAAAAATGAACAAAGGAGAAAGAATACAAGATTTCGTGGGGGGAAAAAAGGAATGGTGTCTGTATTCGATATTGCCTAAATTCATGAGTGGTACTAACAAGCCTATTTCACAAGCTCACTAAAACTTCCATCCCATCCCATCCTAGCAAATGCTCTTCTCTGTGCTCCTTATTCACCTTAAATTGCCCTACTGACTATAATTATCCTTTCTAGGCATATTCAATATCTGAGAAGTCTTCAAATGGAGGAGGGCATCCTGTGTTGTCCAATGACTCCGCTATTAGCCTTCTTATCTATCTGCTCTGTAATGTCTGTGTTCTCACTTATGCTAGAAAAGCTCTTTCTGAAAATGTCTATCTATTTTCTGTGTTTATTTATTCTATGAGTGAGAGAGACAGAGACAGACAGAATAAAACAGAAAGACAAAGGACAGAGACATAGCACTCCAACTGGTTCTTGATGCCATGATTCACCCCAAGCTTCAGTTGGTCTGGGTCATAGGCACAGGCATACACTGTACCCAGGGAAGTCTACTGATGTGAACTGAGAACTATGGGGGTCAGCCTTGCAGAGCATCATGTTCTATTACTGTACCACCGACCCATTTCCACTGTTTCTTTCATGAAATAGTAACACCGTAGTCTTCAGGTAAAGGTTTCTCCGCTGTCACATGGAAATTTGGCGGAATACTCTTCAAGGGGTGTTCCAGCCAAAATCAGCAAGAGAAACCTCATGCTCACAACGGGCTCCATTCAGCTAGCATTTACTGAGGGTCCATTGTGGATCTGGCCATTTCTGCCATCAGCAGCTTTGAAGGGCTTCAGTGGGGAGACAGCTATCAGATCAATAATGTCACAATTAGAGGCCATTATAGTAACTTCTAGCATTTACCCAGATGCAAACTGAAGGAGGCCAAATACATTCTGGGTCATTCCCTTAACAGAAAGACTTCTGATACTTCACTCTACCATTTCAAATAAAAAAATAATAAAGATGCTCACTCTACGAATGTCTCAAAAATATCAATATAAGTGGTTATAAGCTTTAACAGACCTTGGAATCCAATTAGCCATAATTTCGTGGTGGCTAAGTAATTTATGGTAGTTGCAAATTCATTCGATTATAATTCACCACGGCCAAACCTCTGGATCTCCTGACATCTTTGAAAACATGCATTCTCGAGGTAAAGCATGACACTTTCTATGGTTACTACTGTCAACATCACCCAGTTTTAATAATTCAGAATGCTGAGACCAGCAGATGGCATAATGGTTATGGCACTGGACTCCCATGTGGTCAACTGCAGTGTGAGTCCCAGATCCAGTGGCTTAAAACTCAAGCTGGGCACATGTATGTGCATGCCCAAAATTCTGAGGGGAGAAAGAAGGAGAAAGGATTGCAGTGTGGCCATCCCCAGGGGGTGTGTGTGTGTGTGTGTGTGTGTGTGTGTGTGATTTCTTCCTTTCTGTCTCTCTGGCAAGTGCATGCACTCTATAGAAAAAAATCTCTCTGAAAAAAATAAGCAAATAAAATTCAGAATGTATCCCTTTACTTAAACCTGGAATCTGGTGTTATTCCCTGTGAATGCTAAGACATGAACCTAAGAACATCACACCATTATGCCTTCTATTTCAGCACCTGTCTAGTATTAGCTGAGAGCAATCCACTTAACTGGCACCACTGAGCCACAAACAAAAGTGGATCCAGAAACTGTACATACATGTGTACATACACACAGCTCACACTCAACACATAACACTTACACAAAACAGGTGAAGCTTAGTGAATTACAAGACAAATTCTTAGAACCATCACCCAGGTCAAAAAATTGAATTATGTCAAACATGTCAGAAGCTGATTTGTATGTCTCATCTTGATTACAACTCCCTCTAGCCTCTTAGAACTACCATCACAACTTACAGCACACAATAACCATTTCTTTACAATGCCTTGTAGTTTTCTCACCAATCATGCATCCTGATATATTGTTGTTTAACCTTGCTCATTCCTAAAGCTTTTTAGTTTGATATAATTATAGGTTCACAGAAAGTTTCAAAAAATGTACAGGGTAGTCGCATGCACCCTTCACTCATGCTCCCCTAAGGCTAGCATTCTGCTAAGTATAGCTGTGATATAAGAAACACGTTTGGTCTCTGCCCGTTTCTTGACAGGGAGCTGCTAAAACCCTTGTAATTTCCTAAGTGACAAGAGCATCTTTTGTTGTAGTATTTGGTCTTACACCAGCTTCTGACCCAAGCTTCTAAGACCCTTGAATCTTCTGAGTGATGAGTGTATGCTAATATACTTTGTATGCTAATGAGATGACTGGTAGCTGAGGCTCAGATAATTTCAGGTTGAAGGCTGGATGCCAGAGGAACATCTCTGAATGGCACTGAAATTTTTAGTCCTTCTCTGATCTCCAGGAGGGACTGCAGATTGAGCTCAATCGTCAATAGGCAATGATTTAATCAATCATTCTGTATTAGAGCCTCTTTTATTTATTTATTATAATTTCATTTTTTAGAGATATTTTTGCTACAGGGCACATGCATTTACCAGAAAGACAGAGAGACAGAAAGACATCATCCCCCAGGGTGGATGGCCACACCGCAATCCCTTCTTCATTCTCCTGGGATTTTGGGCATGCACGTACATGCACCTGGTGTGAGTTTTAAGCTGCCAGGTCCAGGACTCAAACTGTAGTCAGCCATGTGGGAGCCCAGCTAAGTAACCATTACACCATCTGCTGGTCCCTAGAACCTCTTTTGAAACCCTCAATGATGGACTTGGAAGAGCTCGTGAATATGTGGAGGTGCTCGGAGGGCAGCATTCCTAGAGAAGGCATGGAAGCTCCACACCCCTTCCCACCTATGATGCTCTATGTATCTCTTCTGCTTGACTTTTCCTAAATTGCATCCTTTAGAAGGCACCAGTAGCAGTCATCATGGCAAAGCATCACACATAAGGCGGGTACATGGAAAGCCCCAGTTTATAGCTGGTCAGTCAGAAGTATGTGTGGCAAGGAGAGACATGAATGGTATCTGAAGTAGGAGCAGTCTTGAGGAACCAAACCCTTTAACTTGTAGGGTTTGATCCAACTCCAGGTAGTGTCAGAAGTGAATTGAATCCTAGGCTCTTAGTTGGTGTCCACAAGGAAATGGAGAATCTTGAGACATGGGGGAAAACACACACACACACACACACACACACACACACAGGTTTGATGTCAGAAGTGTTGTGAGTATAGAGAAACAGGATTTATTAATATTTTTTCCTTTGTTGTGGCTCAAATGATATTTCAAATTTTTTGTCATGCTGAGCACTTCAAAGAACACTGAAAGGCTTCAGAAGCAGCCTCAGAATCAAGGTCTCTATGGCCTTCTCTTACTATCCTGCCTCTCACCCTTGCTCTCCTCTGGAATGAGTCATAGAAACCAGAATTCTTTATCAAGGGTGGTTCATAGCCAGCCATAAAACCTGAAATTATTACTCTAACCTTCCCCGTTCTTTCTAAGACCCGGCCATAATGTAAAATTCTCTGACCTACTCTTGTCTGATAGTAGGTCATAAGACCTTCCTTCCAGGAGGGACCTGCCCCATACTTCAAAGGAAGAAATGCTACAACAGGAAACAAACTTGGGACCATTGTCATGTGGATCCAAGCGCATTAACTCCATGCCACTGTCTGCCCCAGTGGAAATTTTGTTTTAAAGTATTTAAAATTTTTGCCAAGTATTTTCTTTCCTTGAATATTTTAGATATGTTACTCCACTTTTATTTTCCTGGCCTAATGGGAAATCTAATGATAGGGACCGGCAGCAGTGGCGTAATGGCTATGTAGCTGGACTCCCATGTAGTTGACTGCAGTTTGAGTCCTGGACCCAGTGGCTTAAACTCACACCGGGCACGTGTGCATGCATGCCCAAGATCCCAAGAGGAGAATGGAGGAGAAGGGATTGTGGCGTGGCCATCCCCCTAAGGGGTGATTTCTCACTTTCTGTCTCTCTGTCTTTCTCTGTCTTTCTGGTGAGTGCACACACCCAATAGCAAAAACCTCTCAAAAGAAAAAAAAATTTAAAAAAAAGAAAAATCTAATGATAATCTAGTAACTTTTCCCCTTAAGTTTCATGTTCTTTATACCTAGGTACCCTATGGTTATTTTTCTTTTTCATTATAATTGAATCATTTTCATAGAAAATGTCTTGGTATTTTTCACTTAGGTTAATTCTGTCAGGTACATCAGAACCTCTTTCAATCTGTAATTTCAAATCATTTTTTATGGTATAAATTTAAGACACATGACATGATGTTTTGAAATACACATCCACATTGAAATGATTCCTAATACAGGTAAGTAAATCTACAGAGCCACCAATTTCTGAACCTATTATTATTTTTTTTCTTTTCGTGGTAAGGGCACCTAAAATGTGCTCTCTTGGAAAATTTTCAACATACAATAACATTAACTAGAGTCCTCCTGTTGTACATTAAACCTCCAGACTTATTTGCTCCACATCTCAGTTTCTATACACTTAAAAAAATTTTTTTTATTCTACAAGTGAGTGCATGTAATTTTTTTTTTGCATCTGCTTTATTTCACTTAGCATTATGTTCTCCAGGTTCAGTTGTGTTGTGTTGATGCAGATGGCAGTATCTTCCTCTCTCTCAATAACATTTCTGTGTGTTATATGTATGCATGTGTGTGTGTGTGTGTACATTCCTATGTACATCTGGCCTTATTTTGTCTAATTGTAAGAGGGCACGTGCTGCCACCAGAGACAGAGAAATGGGGAGACCTTCCCAATAGGGTACGGTCACACTGTCATCTCCTCTTCTCCATTTCTCCATCCTGTCAGGATTTGGAGCACGCTCGCACACGTACCCAGCATAATTTTTCAAGCCTCTGGGGCTAGGACTTGAACCATGGTGGGTCTTGTGGGACTAGCTTCCTTTACTCTCTAGGCAATGGGGCCAGCCCACAGTTAGCACTTGCTTAAATGTGGGTTCCATTGAGTGTTGAAAATATTTTTAAAAAACAATAAAATAAAAATACATTTAAAATATGTATAACAACCATTTACATAGAATCTACATCATTTAGGGCATTATGAGGACTCTTCACGATGTTTGCAGAAAAATAAAGTACAATTTTATTTTGGTGCAAAAAAATAGAAATCTATTGAAATTTTTTTTTTTGTAAAACACATTTTCCATGAAATTTGTGAAAACTCTCTGTATAAGCAGTCTGCAGATGATTTAAAGTATATGGGAGAATGTGAATCATAATTATGCAAATACTATGCCATTTTGTATGAGGGATAAGAGCATCCATAGATTTTGGTATCTGTCAAAGGTCCTGGAACCGACTCCCCCATGGATCTGGAGGGATGACTACACACACACACACACACACACACACACCAATTTCTTTATTCATCCATCTGTCAACAGCCATTTAGGTTGTTTTTGTATAGCGTTATTGTGAATAATGCTGCAATGAACATTCAAGTGCAGCCATGTCTTTGACATACTGATTTCATTCTCTTTTGGAATGTACCCATAAAGAGGAATTGCTGGGTCATATGTTCATTCTACTCACCTCATTTTTATTTTTTAGGAAAATTTTCTTGAATTATAATTTTACTTTTTATCTCCTTGCTTTGATTTTTCTTTTATAAATAACAAATATTTTGGATCTTTTATGCATGTTTTAAAAAAATTGAAGGGACACAGACATGGAGGATTGTCTGTTGACTATACATCGTCACATGATGATAAATCTTTAACTGGACTGGTGTGCAGTGCATTTATGCTGGGAACATTCTTTTTATAAGCTGTGGTCATGTATAGTGACTGAATGTCTAAAATAAAAATAAAAATTTAAAAAGCTTATTTTGGTACCAAAAAAAAAAAATCCTTTTTTCTCAAATTTCTTCTTTGTCTTATCTTTCCAATTTTAATCATTTTCCCCTTTCTTTAACCTTGTACTTGTCTTAAGGCCTCATCTGTGTGTTTAATCACTCCTGTGTGTCTTTAAGCTTAGTGTTTAAATCTAAAAAAAGTCTTTCTTTCTTTTACAATTTTTTTCTTATGCCATCACTTCTGTGGCAGAGAGGCTGACTCCAGAATAAGCCCACTTGTTTGGAGGAGAGTGGATAGAATTGAGAATGCTTTTTAAAAAAAAAAAATTGTTTGGTCTAGTTTAAGAATTTGAGACAGCTAGGACTTGTCATGTGACTTGGAAGAATTTGACCAAGGGGAAAGAAAAAGAAAGTTGACAGGTAGGTGGTCCATATTCAAATCTCCACGAAGTCTTTGAGATGTTGAACGGGTCACTCTATACCTTTTAAGGCCCTACTGTTTTGCCTCTACTTAAAGAAAATTGTGGTAATTTATAATGACTTTGTTCTCTGCAGGGAAACACTCAGCGACAATCACGTCCTGGCCCTTCTCTTCAGAATTCTAGGACTGCAGCAGAGACCTGTTTCAAGAATAAGTTTTCTGAAAAGCATTACTTAACCCTGGTTGGTCTCTTGTTAAGCACCTGAGGTATTGCGGAAAGGGGCCTGAAAATTGTGGAGCATCTACTTCAATCAAGCACCTTCCATTGACTATGTTACTAAATTCTTCCCCACAACTCACCAACCTATTTTAATCACTTAAAATAGGAATAAAGTAAAACTCTAAAAGATGAAGTTCTTGCCCAGAATCGCGCAGGACTGATTGCTTCTGAGGCTTTTTTCTTTTCCTCTCTCTCTCTCTTTTTTTTTTAAGGTTTTTGCCACACGGCTCATGTGCTGGCCGGAAAGACAGAGTGAAGGAAAGTGAGAAATCACCCCGCAGGGGGAGATGGCCATGCCTCAACCCCTTGTCTGCTATTCTCCTCTCTGGACTTTGGGTGCGTGCGCGTACACACACTTACACACACACACACACACACACACACACACTTAGCATATTTTTTTCTTTTCTTTTTTTTTTCTTTTTTGGGAGAGGTTTTTGCTATAGGGCGCATGCATACACCAGAAAGACAGAGAGACAGAGAGACAGAAAGTGAGAAATCACTCCCTGGGGGTTGGCCACATCGCAATCCCTTCTCCTCTCAGGATCTTGGGCACTCACGCACACGTACTCAGTGTAAGTTTAAGCCACCAGGTCCAGGACTCAAACCGCAATCAAGTACATGGGAATCCAACAACATAGCCATTACGCTAACTGCTAGTCCCACACCTATCATGATTTTCAAGCCTCCAGGCCTAGGACTCAGACTGTGAGCAGCCATGTGGGAGTCCAACACCTTAACTACCATGACACCTGCTGGCCTCAGAGGCCTCTCCTTTAACTGGCAAATGACAGTGACTGCCCTGTATCTACGACCTTTCCTTTATGCGCACACTCCCCTGGCGGTCTCTTCCTCTTTTTACTAGAGTACTAGTCTTGGATTAGGACTCCCACCCTGACTACCTCATCTCACCTTAATTACCTCTTCAAAGGCTCTAAGTGTTGTACAGTCTAATGTTCTGGGGACTTCAACACACAAACTTGGGGGAGGGGGACACAAAACAGGAATGATTGAGAACTGTGCATTGGCTGTATCCTCATAACCCTCCTTCCATTTTTCACCTGCTGCAGAAGCTGCCTTTTAAAGTCTGACAAAGTGAGAGTGAAAAACAGATTATCAAAGACTCTTAAGGGAGCGCATGTCATAGCAATCTGAGATCTAGGAAGCATGGAAACACACTGCTTGTAAATTCACCCCTCATCCATTAGGTTGTGTTTCATGCCTCAACAGAGAAAAATTTCAGAACCTAAAGGGCAAAGAGAAACCTGTCAAACTTCCCCAGAGACTCCACCCAGTGCACAGGAAAGCACCCCATTTAAGGAGGCTTACTCCTTCTTGCCCCCAGGGCCTCAGCCAGTGGGGTTCGCATGGAGAGAGTATCACAGGCTTGGATGGGAAGTGGAAGTTAAGGGAGTCCTTTTCATCCCCACCACAAGTCATTTCTCAACTGGAGAGAGATGGGTCAGCTCCCACGATCTCTCTATAATCCCAGCCTCTCTGCGTTATTAAGACAGGGCTACAGGTCCATGCAGTCAGAAGGAAGACATCAACATCTCTAGCACAGGACAGAGCTGCAGTGTTTTGTTACGGAACACTGTGATTCTTTTGGAAGGTCCAGAATGGGCTTTCTTTCCAAGTCAATTTTTGAAACTTGCTAGTTCATCACTATAAAATTTAACTTTATCTCCTCTGCCGAGCATCAAAGGGTCTTTCCTGACTGTCGACGGGTTGCCATCCTTGTCAACCACAAGCCGGTGTTCTGAGTGAATTTTACACTGTTCTCATACATAAAGGATGGCCAATAATTTTGGTATCAAATGGGATGAAAATGTGGTATTTCCCAGCCTCTGGTGAAGAAGATGCCTCTCCACCCTTCCTGTCATGCGATTCTTATAAAGAGCATTTTCCTTTTAAATTATAAGTTTTCTGAAGAAATGGAAACTAAATATGGAGGTGTCCTTTGATTAGACATAGTTTTTAGTAGAGATTTTAAATGAAAGGTTCTGGTAAACAAAACAATGGCCTCCCAAGATGTCCTTGGGACTGTGCATGTGTTACTTTACATAGCAAAAAGGACTCTGCAAATGTGATTAAATGAAGGATCTCAGGATGGGGAGAGTATCTTGAATTGTCCAGGTGAGTCTAATATAATAACAAGGTCCTTATAAGAGAGACCCAGAGGGTCAGAGGAAAAGAGAAATTTGACCTTTCTGTACTGCTGGCTTTGAAGATCAAAGAGCCATGAACTAATAAATGCAGAAGGGCAACGGAACACACATTCTAGATGTTCCTCTCCAAAAAGAACGCAGCCCTACCCACCTTCGTATCAGCCCATTTCGGACTCTGGCTTTCAGAACTGTAAGATAATACATTTATGCTGGATTAAGCTGCTAAATTTATGGTAGTTTATCACAGCAGCAATAGAAAATTAACATAAACATTCACTCTGTGCATCCCCCAAGTACAGTTTGCATCTGCCTACTTTATATTTATATTCACTGACACTATAAATGATTCTGGGGCTTCATAACTCTCAAATTTTCTTTGCCGGGCAGGTCACCCGGGAGTTTCAACTGCCCTAGCTATGCCATAGGCAGATCCTGACACTGCTTCTCACCCTCTCTCCGGGCAGGTCACCTGGGAGTTTCAACTGCCCCAGCTATGCCACAGGCAGATCCTGACACTGCTTCTCACCCTCTCTCCTTACATAAAGACAAAAACTGGTTCAAAAACTTGTGACGAGGACCAGCAGATAGCGTAATGGTTACGGTGCTGGACTCCCATGTAGATGACCGTGGTTCGAGTCCTGGACCCGGTGGTTTAAAACTCACGCAGAGCATGTGTGCATGAATGCCCAAGATCCCAAGAGGAGAATGGTGGAGAAGGGATTGCAGTGTGGCCATTCCCCCTGGGGGGTGATTTCTCGCTGTCTCTCTGTCTCTGTCTGTCTGGTGAGCGCACGTACCCTATAGCGAAAAAAAAAAAAAAAACCTCAAAAAAACCCCACAAAAACCAAAAACTCATGCTGGCTGCATGCGCATGAGTGCCCCAAATCCCAAGACAAGAATGGAGGAGAAGGGACTGTAGGGTGGCCATCCCTCTTGGGGGGTGATTTCTTGCTTTCTAGCTTTGTCCCTCTTTGTCTCTCTGGCAAGTACACGTAACCTATAGCAAAAATTTCTCTAAAAAAATAAATTTAGAACACATTATTGCATTTCCACCTTGCTGTCATGACCTCTAGGCCCATCCCAATGTGTCACTGATGCACTTGTCATGGTCTTGCACCTATCTTGTATTTGAACTTCTGTTGAGACCTCTGTTTCAGGACACAGTTTCTCACTGACCCTAAGTTTTACTATGATCTCTGGGATGCCCCTAAGTGAGGGCAAGCACTAGCCCCCATAGACAGTTGTTTATTCAGCAATTTACTGAGAACTCATGGACTCTGGAGCCAGACCGCGTAGGTTCCAATTCCAGCAACCCCCTTGGCTAGGTATATAACCTTGAATATTCAGTTCAATAAACTTTGGGGACAAAAAGTCATTTCATCATATTTAAAATGGGAATAACAGTAATAACTACCACATACGGTTGTTTATGAGTCTCATATATAATATGACATATATATGTATATACATATTATCTAAAATGCTTAGAATAGCAACCATCAAGCAGGAAGCACTGCAGTGATGTTAACTAGCATTCAGCTATTATCATTGTACACTACGATTACTGGGTGCCAACCACCAAAGCTGCAATAGGGCAAGAACACAGCGGCAGTCCTCAAGAGGCTTTTAAAAATTATTCTTTTTATTTTAGGAAGAGATTTTTTTCTATAGGGCACGTGCACTCACTAGATAGAGACAGAGAAACAGAAAGCAAGAAATCACCTCCCAGGTGGGATGGCCATGCCACAATCCATTTTCCTTCATTCTCCTTGTGGGATTTTGGGAACCCATGTATATGTGCCTGGTGTGAGTTTTAAGACACTGAGTGCGGGACTCAAACCACGGTTGACTACATAGAAATCCAATGATAAAACCATTACATCATCTGCTGGTCCCAAGAGGCTTTCTTTATGTAGGAAACTCAACTAAGGAAAGAGGTCAGGGTCAATATTGCTACCACACAGGGTAACATCTTGGTGGCCAAGCAGGCTGTGGGAGCACACAGAGGAATGGCAAACCCAGTGAGAAGGGAAGACACTCAGGTGAAGCCACTTAGGGAAGGTCATCTCATAGCTCTGACCTGGGAGATAAAAGGAGTTGTCCAAGATATTGGTGGGAAAGGGGTAGTGATGTAGAGTAGACATAAAAGAGAAAAAAATATAATAAAGACTATTCTGGGCATAGAAATTAAGTAGAAAGGTGTTTCCTAAAGGTGGGATAGGATGTATACAGAAAGAAGAATTCTTGCGTAAAAAACTAACTCCCTCTTGATTTATTGGAGCCTTGCAAGTTGAATTCTATTTTTAGCACAGTATTTAAGTTCAAGATCATTATTCCCAAATAATATAGACTAAGTAGAAATCTATGGTCCTGATTCTTACATGACAGATATTATACATCTCACAAACTCTTAAGCTTCCATGATTAAATCCAGTCAAACACACGACAATGCTCAGTAAACACAAAACATATTCTATTTTTTTTGGAGAAAAATGTCTTAAAGAATCACCTTAAGATCTGGGATGACAACTCAGATATCAGGTAATAAGGAAACAATGGTTTAATGTTATTCATAGGAGTGTTACAGAGGAAAATATCTCCAGAGGTTTTCAACCCTGATTGGACATGTCAATTATCCAGGGAGCTCTGGAAAATGATCTCGTCCCAGGCCTCATTCACAAATAGTTAAAACAGGGTATCTATGGATAGGACCAGTTCAGGAGCATTTTGTTTTTAATTGCCAGTAGGTAAGTACACACACCAGCGACAGCGAGATGGAGAGAGAGAGAACACCCCACACTCCCAACACACACAGTTGGCATGGTCACGCTTCAATCCTTTCTCCTCCATTTCTCTGTCCTGTTGAGGTTTCGGGCACACACACACATGCACCCAGTGTGAGCAAGGCCAGATTCAAACCACAGTCAGCCATGTGGGATCCAGTCCCTGAACTACTAGGCTGCAGGACCTGTCCATCATCAACATGTTTTAAAACCTCCTGGGGCGATGGTAATGTGTAACCTGGGAGGAAAACTACTGACGTGGCTTTTTCTGCAAGATGTTGAGAGTTACGAAACATTGCAAACTTTTCTACTAAGTAACCTATTCCAATTCAGATGACTGTTTTAACCCAAATGTGTGGGGCCACACAGGGAGAGATAATGGAGCTCTTCCACTGGTAAGATGATGATCAGGCTGACTTCGACACTCAGATTGTCTTTTTCCCTTTACATACAGTCGTGAGTCAAGTTACTGCCTTCTATTTCTTGCGTCGCTTAATTTTGTTTTTGAAGATAACTTTAGGGGTAGTTTTGATAAGATCCCTCTGACGTTGTATTGTACTGTCAAACTGAATACACCATTAAAGGAAAAGAGACTGTGTGTTTCTGCATGCTCATTCATTTTGGGGGAAAAAAATCATGCACGTCAGTCAAGGAACAAGTCACAGGCTGCAGAAAAATGTCCCGCTGAACAGAAAATTAGGCAATGGGCAGGAAACAAAGGGCGCCATAATGGAAATCTTTCAAGCCTGAATTAGGTTACTGACTAATGAGGATCCTGCAGGGAACAGTGATAAGAGGGCTGGATGTTTATTAAAGAACTATTCATGCAAATTACCTGACTGATGGTGTTGCTGGCAAGGCCTCTAAGATCCCCCTGATAAGGCAGGACCTCAGGGGCAGCAGCCATTAAGCAATTTAGACGCAGAAGCCTCTGAAAAGAAAGTAATTACGAATTTTCTTTACGGGTATTCCAGGAGGAGAAATAGTATTATTTATCCAAAGAAAGATATTTCAGCAACGATGCCCTTAGAAATTAGACCTGGTTGACAGAGCATTTGAAAACAAGGATCTTTTCTTTGTAGCTCACCTAAAACAGTGTGATGCGCTGATGACATGGTGACACTGGGCAGTCAGTAGCCAGCCCGTGGGCCACCTGGAGTTAGTGGGAGGGAGGAGCGGAGGGCAGAGGCTTCTCAGAGCCTTCCTTGAATCATGCACATGCACATAAACACACTTTTCTTCTTTGTTAAACTTCCTCGAGGAGCGGAGGGCAGAGGCTTCTCAGAGCCTTCCTTGAATCATGCACATGCACATAAACACACTTTTCTTCTTTGTTAAACTTCCTCCTCTTCAAAGGAGAGGAGAAAATTGGCCAGTTGCTGAGAACGGTTTTCATTCATTCATTCATTACACATACAATTAGTCAGACAGTTCAAGTAATGCAAGTCATTCTAGGCCCTAGATATGACTTGAACGCAGCCCCTCTTTCCCAGAGAAACTTGGACGTGTAGGGCAAACAAACATGGTCAAAATAATTACAGCGTAGGGGGAAATCGTGCTTCGCTGGAAAGCTAGGCATCGGCTATACACAGCACATTCTTCTAAGCCATCTGGGTCTAGCTATTCATTACCTTTGAGCTAGGTTATAATTCTGCAAATTGCAAAAAAACTGATAGCAATGCAAAATAATTCTTGCCCACAGACATACAAATTCTGTCCTGTCTAGTACAGGTTTAATTGACTTCTCTCATTATGAAAGAAGTTAGTTTTACCTTCATTTGCATATTCATTTCTATGGTCCTGATTTATAAATGTGTTTTCAACTTCTTTGGGTAGGTTGTTATTACTTTAACAGTTTTCTCATCAATGAGATCAATAAAACCCTTAATATGTGTTCATTTTTAGAGCTGTATGAGAGTTAAGATTTTACCCTCAATGGGCTCAGGACATAGTACACCAAAATGTGGAACCTTGATATATTAAATATTGTTATTCTTTCTCTTGTTACAGAGTTCCAATCAAAACCTTAGAAAAACAGAGGATCAGATATTTCTGCTCTTTAAAACCCTCTTTTAAAAATGATCGTTTAACAGTAGACTTCTAACAGGGTGGTAGCAGACTAAGAAGGCCTAGCAATACCCCTTCTGCTCCAAATACATGGGCTTGCTGGATACTTTTTTTTTTTTTTTTTTTTTTTTAAAATTTTTTTTTTTTTTTTTTTTTTTTTAAGAAAGGTCTTTGCTATAGGGTGCATGTGCTCACCAGAGAGACAGAACAACAGAAAGTGAAAAATCCCCTCCAACCCCGGGAGGCTGGCCACAACACAATCCCTTCTCCTCTGGTCTCCACTCAGGATTTTGGGCACATGCATATGCACCCGGTGTGAGTTTTAAGCCGCTGGGTCCGGGACTTGAGCCACTATGGACTACGTGGGAGTCCAGCAACATAACCATTATGCCATCTACTGGTCCTTTAAAAAAAAAAGAAAATTATCAGTACATAAATTCAAAACTAAGAGAGGAAACCTCTAGTTTCTGGAAACGAAGAAGAGACCAACAGTCAGCATTTTGAACCAGAGTTAAAATCTTATAGTTTACCATGAAAGTGGGTTGGACACATACCTCTCTTTGCAGACTCAGTACCCAGTGGTAAGATACAAAGAGTTCCCTTCATAGTCTAGGAGACAGAGGCAGTTGCAATGTACACGAAGGGGTGGGAGAAATCATTGCCAATAGTCTGTCCTTGGCTACATCTGGAAATTGAGTTGTCATTGAAAGAAGGGGACCTAAAATCTGTACTATGTAAGTTAGCAGCTTCAGTATGAAACACCCATTGGATTCAAAACCTCAGACTAAGCAGGACTAGTAGATGGTATAATGCTTATGTTGCTGGACTCCCACATATTCAACTGTAGTTTGAGTCCCAGACCTGGTGGCTTAATACTCACACCGGGCACCTGAAATCCCCAAAGGAGACTGGAGAAGGGATCGTGGTGTGGTTGTTCCCCCTGGGGGGGGAGGGGTATGATTTCTGGATTTCTGTCTCTCTGCCTCTCTGGTACACACCCTATACCAAAAAAGACTCTTAAAAAAAGAAAACAGGAAGAAACCTCAAGCTAAGAAACTAAATTCAAAAATCATGCAGAATCAGTGAATGCTGTTAGGACCCTACCAGGAAGATCAGTGGAATAGCTTAAGGAAGATAAGTTGAGAGTAGAAGTCAAGCAACCATAATAAAAACCTATGGAATGAGATCAAGAGACCGTTAGGAGGTCAGCTAGAGCTAGCCTCAGGTTGTACCCGGGGAAAAGGAAGAGTTACTCAATTACAGAGGGAATAATGGTGTTTAGCAAGAATGGAAGGAGAAAGTGTGTGGTTGTGCTAGGAGCAGAGATGATAAAAGGCTCAGTTTCATATTTAAGTTACATTGAGTTGAAGGTCTAGGTGGACATATCCAGCAAATAGGTTTACAGCTTACGGGGTGGTTTATACTAGAGATAGAAATTTAGGAGTCATTGGACCAGCAGGTGGCATGGTGGTTAAGAGAGCTGGACTCCCTCATGGTCGAACATAGTTTGAGTCTTGGACCTGGTAGCTTGCTTTCTCACTTTCCTCTCCCTCTTTCTCTCCTCTCCTCTCCTCTCTTCTGTTCTCTTCTCTCTCTCTCTCTCTTTCTCTCTCTAGTTAAATTAAAATAAAGTTAAATAAAATTTTGAAATTATTTCTTTAAAAAATAAAAAGAAATTTAGGAGTCAGTATGTAGAAACAGGAAGAAATGGGATCTCCCATGGAAAGTGTGTCAAGTAAGACTGACAAAGAAACCAAGACAGGGCTCTGAGGCACTTGACCTTTTAAGGGATGAGTTGGAAGAAGGGAAGCCCACAAAGTAGGCAGTCAGTTAAGGAGGAGGAGAAAATGGGGTCACAGAAGCCAAGTCTGGCGTTTTCAATAAGAGGACACAAATGATAAAGAAGGTGAGAATTGAAAACTGCCTGTTGGTCTTTGTACGAAGGAGGCTGTTTGTGCTGACAGAAAGGTTCAGTCCTCGGGGCTAACCATACATTAAGAGCAAAAGTAAGATTTTAGTGGTTAAAAAGTGATTTCCTCTTTTTGGAGCCTTCTACTACAGAAGTTGGCCAAGTATTTTCCCCAAGAGTATCATCCCTTTCAACGACACACCTGGAGAGATGAACAGCCAGTATTCATTTATTCACCCATTCCATCAATATTTATTGACACCTACTGTTCTGAAGATCCCTGCAAGACAGTGATATGCAGGGATCTATGAGACTTCATATGGAGGGGAAAGAGAGGCAGTGAGAGGTAAAGTGAGAAATCCCCCAGGCAGGATGGCCACGATGCAATCCCTTCTTCATTCTCCTCCTGGGATTTTGGGCACACATGCACA
>NW_006203786.1:769977-780351 GCF_000334495.1 Tupaia belangeri chinensis
GGAAAGAGTTCAAACTGAGAATGAAGATAAAATAAATCATTTTAGCATAGATCAAGCTATACATGGGGCCTAAGGGAGGATGCCCGATGATAACTAAGAAATAGAGTGAGATAGCACTCTTTAAAAGAATTGATTTCTTGACCTAGTCTTAAATATTGTAATTGTGAACATGTGTATAGTACATCTCAGGTGCTGGCCTTCGTGCCAAGCTCTGAACATCTAATCCATTGCACACTTCATCTTTACGACAGCCCTGCAGGGTAAGCACTGTCATGATGTACATTTTACAGATGACAAGACTAAGGTGCAGTTTTATATAGGATCACGCAGTGAGAAAGGGTCCACGCGAGACTTGGAACACAGGTACTATATTTCCAATGTTTATGCTTAAAACCACCATATTCTGCTACCTTTTAAAAGATAGCTCAAAGTTTGTTCAATGAATGTAGCAAAATGGGTATGCCTAGCCTCAAAAACGGCGCCCATTAAGGGACCAGCAGTTAGCGTAATGGCTATGTCGCTGGACTCCCATGTAGTCGACCATGGTTCGCGTCCCAGACCTGGTGGCTTAAACTCATGCTGGGTGCGTGTGCGTGCATGTCCAAGATCCTGAGAGGAGGATGGAGGAGCAGGGATTGTGGTGTGGCCATCCCCCCTGGAGGGGTGATTTCTCGCTTTCTGTCTCTCTGGTCTTTCCGGCGAGCGCACACACCTTATAGCAAAAAACCTCTCCCCCAAAAAAGGATGTACATTAAGACAAAGAAATGTGTAAGAACATGGCACAGTTAGGGTGGGGTTCATTCACAACTAACCTGGGGTTAACATTCTGCCATGCCTTACTTACCTCCAGACTTATTTGCTAATTTACACTGTGCTTTTCATTGTAAACCCAGGTTATTTATTCTCTCAACAGTGAATTCCACCTGCTGTTTCCCACACTCTGTCCACCACCCTCCTTCCTCACCTCACGCAGTCTCCCTTTCTATTCTCCCTAATTGGACTCCAGCATCAACGTTTATCAAATTTCACCCCAACGCTTGCTTCAGTCTAGCTTGTGTATAATCAGTCCGACATTCCTTCCAAAATTGTCAAGCAAAGAAACAGAAATTTAATAACGCACACCAGTGCTTTCCGTCTGAACTGCTTATCTACAAATCCAACCAAGGAAAAGCGCTTCCATTTGTACGGACTCATATCTCCACCATTCGCTGCTGTTTCAATATTTGTAGCTCTCAGTTGACAGTAACATTGTCAATTGCCATTCTTATTAATAGACCATCCTTAGTGTCTATGTGTTTAGAACAACAGAATTTTAGAGTCTAAACTCTGCTCTGTACAGGTATAAGTTGCCCTTCATCCTGACAGTGACTTTTTGAAAATGAAAGGAAGTTTCATTAACCACAACACTAGGCAATGGTCTTAAATAGGAGCTAACAAGGTCGCCCTTGTTAGCTACATAACCTCCTGAATTCTGAGAAATTTTTATGTTAAAATAATCTTTAGATTGACCAGGAATAAGTTTTTCTTTCTTTCTTTCATCTTTTTTTTTATTATTATTATTAGATTTTGCTACAGTGTGTGTGCAGTTGCTGGGGAGAAAGAGAAAGGGGGAAAGA
The DNA here is from genome assembly GCF_000334495.1 of Tupaia belangeri chinensis. Lineage (NCBI taxonomy): Eukaryota > Metazoa > Chordata > Mammalia > Scandentia > Tupaiidae > Tupaia > Tupaia belangeri. Next base: position 771,594 of record NW_006203786.1, read on the forward strand.
GAGGAATTGATCCCACCATGCCACAATCCCTTCTCCTCCATTCTTCTCTCAAGATCTTGAGCACATGTACCTAGTGTGTTTTTCAAACCACTGGATCCAGACCTTGGACACTGCTGTCAGCATTGTGGGATCCAGTTGTCCCAACCTCTGTGCCACCTGCTGGCCGGACCAGGATTATTTTAAGCAACAGATTTAAATTTGGAGGAGTGAATGTAAGACTACCATTCTTAAAATTTTACTTCCTGTTGTTCCTATCCACACAATGAGGTACCTCACATATTCGGATGAATCATTTAATCATACCTCCCCCAATATAATAAAATTATCTTCAGAAATAGCCACTTGATAATCAGTAATATTCCCTTTCTAAATAGTCCATTAGTTTTTTTTTTTTTTTTTTGGAGAGGTTTTTGCTATAGGGCATGTGCGCTCACCAGACAGAGAGAAACAGAGAGACAGAAAGTGAGAAATCCCCCCCCCCCGGGGAGGGGGGATGGTCATGCCGCAATCCCTTCTCCTCTGTTATCCTCTCGGGATCTTGGGCACACATGCACACATGCCCGGTGTGAGTTTTAAGCCACCGGGTCTGGGACACGAACCGTGGTCGACTACGTGGGAGTCCAGAGACAGAGCCATTACGCTAACTGCTGGTCCCAATAGTTCTTTAGTTTTCAGATAATAATTTTAAAATGATTTGTTTCCATGTCAAAGGTACTCAAATTCAGTAAAATAGTTCATGTATAAAATAAAATTTTTACTTAGTTAATAGAAATGGCATACTTCACAATTAACACACTATTTCATGGTTTTAAAATTTAATCAAAAATAAAAATTTAAAGTGGTTGCATACACTGACAGAACTGAAGTAGCTGCAGATGTTTCTTCGTCTTCAGAAATTATTGGACGATTATTGCTCCTTATAAATCTATTATTTACACACAGAAATATGAGCCCATACAGGTCAGAGACACACACAACACACAGTGACCTCACATAATTCCTGACTGTTAAGCACTAACTCTTAAAATAAGCATATACCATTGAGTCTGTACATGTCAGGGACCAGTTAGGTCATTTGAAAGAATTTCTCTGTTGACAATAGTATTTATCAAAGCTAATTAATACAAGTATGCTAAATCAAATTTACATCTACGAGGGGTCTTTGAAAAGCTCACGGAAAATGTGTATTATGAAAATACTGTGCATGGCTTTCAAAATACTTTAGCACCAAAATAAATTCACACTTCAATTCTATTTTCCAGGACCTTTTTGAAGTCCCCTCCTACAGCATTAAAATTCAGCAATACTACAACAATTGTTTAGGATTTCTATTAATAAAATAAATGTGTAGGGTGGAGCATTTTATCAATGATATTATTTTGAATTACAGGCTATTTATGATTAAAAACATCAAAAGCAGACTGACTCTTAGTTGGTTTTATTATGATTTGTTAATTCCATCATTACCTCCCCTGGGCAGATCACTCCCATCAGTTCACTCTTGGCTGGGTTCAATTTCCACAAGACTATGGTAGCCCCCAGCGCCCATCCAACACTCCTCTGGGTTCACTTTTCCCTAGCTTTGTGGGTTTATTCTGGTGGGCCTTCAGTCTATCCTTATAGTTAATTCACATAAAATATGAATGATGTTTTAGAAGTCCTTAAGCCTGGGACCAACAGATGGTATAATGGCTATGTTGCTGGACTCCCACATGGCCTACTGCATTTCAAGTCCTAGACCCAGAGGCTTGAAATTCACACCAGTGAATGTGTGTGTGTGTCCCCAAAATTCAAAGAGAAGGGATTGCAGTGTGGCCATCCCCCCAGGGGTTGATTTCTCACTTTCTCTCTGTCTCTCTGGTGAGCCCAACCACCCTATAGCAAAAAATCTCTCTCAAAAATAAAAAAATAAAAAAGAAGTACTTAGGCCTTGTGCTGTCAAACAGGTTATAAACTCCTCAAGGTGAAACACAGGTTCATCCCTCTAAGCCTCAGAGTGGTATCAGCAATGTCACATCCATCTGAGAATTCCACAGGAAAATCCTCCTTGCCTCTTCTGATGGCTCCAGATGCTCCTTGGCTTGTGTCAGCGTAACTCCAGCTTCTTCCTGTTTTCACAAGGCCTGTTTCTCTTTCTCATGTCTGTCTTACCTCTTTTTTAAGAGATATTTTTGCTATAGGACCCGTGCACTTGACAAAGAGACAGACAGAAAGGGAGAAGTCACCCCCCCTGGGGGGATGGGGAGATGGCCACACCAAAATCCCTTCTCCTCCAGTCTCCTCTCAGAATTTTGGGCATGCATGCAAACATAGCCAGCATGAGTTTTAAGGCACTGGGTCTGAGACTCGAACCACTGTCAATTATATGGGAGTCCAGTGACATAACCATTACTCCATATGCTGGTCCCTTGTCTTGTCTTTTTTGAGGCTACATGTAATAGAATTTAGGTTATGCCCTAATTTAGGATGGTGTCATCTCAAGATTTAGAGATTCTTAATTATACCTGTAATGACTCCCCCTACCCCAATAAAGTTACATAATAAAGTTACATTCACAGCTTCCCAGAGCTAGAAATGAATGTATATTTTGGGGGTCATAGCCATAACAGATAGTGACAGTGTTGGGTTAGTCCAATAATTCAGAAAAAAGGAAATTCCCCTTGCCAAATGAAGACAGCTAGGAATATGAGCAGACCCAGTCCGTTGTCTAAGAATTCTATGTGGGGGAGAAGTGTCCTGGAAGGAGGCTGAAAAACATCAAGAAGCCAAGATGCCAAGAACAAAAAGGCGTAGGCTTGTACCTGGTTTCCTCGCAGAGGCGAGCAGAGGGAGCCAAGAGTCCCACAAAGCACGCTGTCGGTGTGCAGAGCATGAACAGGACAATTTAGGACTCTGCAGGCACATGAACCCAAACCAGGGAATGTTGACCTGATCCCTCTCATAATGAGGGAAGGGCGTAGGACAGCTTCAGAACCACCAAGCATTCACTAGGACTAGCTGGGCTGGGGTGAGGTGGTGAGCAAAGGCTGAGTGTAGCACAGTGATTTGGGGGTGGCTTTTCCTCAAGGAATAGTCTGGGCCCTCTTCTATCATCTGTCAGAGCTCCCCGGAAGCTCTAAAGAAGAGCTCGTTCATACCGAAAGGTCTCTGAACTTGATGGTCCATGAAGACTCGATGAGCTCATTTTCCCCCTCTCTATGTTGTTCCACTCCCATACTAACAAAGGCACATTCATTATCTTGTCACAATGGTGCTAACGGATAAATTTTAAAATAATGGTGCTCTGCACCACAGCCCTAATTGCCTCCAAACTATCATATATTTGCTTTCCTAGCATGTGTAAAATGAAGTCAGAGATCTGGCTGCATTTGTTTTTCAGCTTGTTCAGCTGGAGATGCATACTGGAAAAATCAGTTCAATCTCCAAGTGCCCCAAAGGTTTAGAATGAAATTAGGTATTGCCCCTCAGAACACCAACTGCATGGAACAAGATTTCAAATAACAACCACAAAACTTTTGCAAAGATAGATCTTTTCAAAAACAACATCCTAGCTTTGTTCTGCTATACCCCCAAATTCCCATCTTACCAGCTTTTGATGGATACAGAAATCTTATTTTCAACCTCTACAAGTGAAAATACGACTCCTTTATGTCTGCTTACCCCCATGACCCCAGAGCAGAGATGGTTCTAAAATCGATCAGTGCAACAGTCAAGAGATTTTCAACGTCATCTGCTTATTTCCTTTTTTCAAAATAGTATGCTGGACATTTATTTTCCTCTTTGATCATTTTACAGTCCTCTGAATTTCCCCATAGCTCTTCATTTTGAAATGCTACAGCTTTTAGCTTTCATATGGTATTAATACAAAAAAAAGTTGACCGAAAATAAAACAATAAAGGCTTTATCTATAGCTTCTCATAACTACATGCAGTTGAATCCTGTAACCACTAGGGTTTTGAAGTAAGATTCTGAAGGAAGAAGAAAAATTATAGAATATTAACTGTGAAATTAACTGTTTAGCTCTATGGCATGAAAAAAAGAGCTACAAAGTAGAACATGTAAATAGACACCCTATATAAATAGGCTTCTTCTAGTATTGCATGTGGAACCTAGGCTGCTAGACTCAGTGACTTTCTACAGTAATTCTAAAGATTATTAGAAGTCTGTTATGATATTTGGTCATCGAAAACAATATCTTGGAATTATTAAGGAGACTAGGATATAGAAACCAAATTATTAGGGTTTAATTATTAAGAAGGAAGTAGATAATAGAGTCAGCAAATACAGGAGTCCTAAGAAATTTGGAAGAGAGAAAACCATATAGGACTTCAGACAAGGCACATTCCTTTCTAATTTAAATGTACTTCAACTAGCTAAGCTAGAAAATTTGTTCAGTAAATATTAGTTTTCCTCCTCCCTTGTACTTTGTAAAATTAATGGAATCAAATTAAAGGTGTCATTTGCTTGCTAGCAACAGAAGATGACTGGCTGGGAAAAAGAAGACAGTATCAAAAGAATATGGGGTAGTTAATGGAATGAGGAAAAAAAACAGCTGAAGAGTTAGATCTTGGAAAAGGACAGAAATTGAGGCAATGTTAGAGGATGTGGGTAACAAAATCTAAAGGGTGACTTATTCCACCAGAGCAACAAGGATAAATACGCACTAAGGAGAGCTCAGTCTTGTATTTGTCAGTTAAGAAAGGCTCTATATCCACGGAGACAGCACCTGACTGACTAGGCCGGGACCCATACAAGATAGTCCCTTGGTGAGAACAGGTGGTCATCTTTTTTGTGTTCCCCTTCCCCCCCCACAGGAAGTATGTGCACTCACCAGAGAGAGAGAGAGAGAGAATCCTCCAATGGGGAACAGTCACACAGCAACCCTTTTTTCTTCCATTTCTCCATTCCATTAGGATTTGGGGGAAAATACGCATGTACCCAGCATGTTTTGCAAGCCACCAGGACTCAAACCATGGTCAGTCATGTGGGAGCCAGCCCCCCAATGCAAGAACTTAAGCACAGTGCTAGGGGGTGGGCCCCAAGTGGACATCTTGATTGACAGTACCAGCTGGATTGTTAGTCCCAAATGAAGACATTGTTTTGTAAAATTAGGGTGTTATTACTTAAAGGAAAAAAAAATAAACACACACAGATCCGAGGTATGCAAAAACAAGGGATTGATACACACAGAACCACATAAATACTAGTCACAAACTTTATGACTTCATTGGTAGAGAATTAGAAAAAAAGGAAAAACAGGTAATGGCTTAGTTTAAAACTAGATGGGAACCTGGATGATGGTGCAGTGGTAAGACACAATCCTCTACGAGGCTGAACCACATGGGAAGATTCTGGGTTCATGTCCTGAGACTTCCCTGAGTACTCTGGGTACACATATGTCCATGATTCAGGCTCCCAGATCACAACATTGGGAGACTTTTGGGGGTGCTGATGTTCTTTCTCAGTCATGGAATTATTATTTTTTTAATGGAAGGTTTAGAAAGTACAAAAAATGGTGACTGGAAGAGTTGATGTGTTTGAGCACATTTCACTGGAAGGAGAAACTAAACAGAAAACAGGAAATTACTAAAGATGAAGAGTCTGAAGGAATGGCTAGAAGGAGGAATTTCAAGGTCAAGGGGCTGGTCGGGCCAATACTCTGTCTCTGTGTCAGGGGGTCAGGAAGCAGGGATTAGAAAAGATAAAAGAAGAAGAAAGAAATATTGTAGAAGAAAGGAATTTCTAAGCCGCTTGGGAACCAGCAGTTGGCGTAATGGCTATGTCGCTGGACTCCCACATAGTCGACCGCGGTTCGCGTCCCGGGCCCGGTGGCTTAAAACTCACGCCGGGCACATGTGCGTGCATGCCCAAGATCCTGAGAGGAGAATGGAGGAGAAGGGATTGAGGCGTGACCATCCCCCCTGGGGGGTGATTTCTCGCTTTCTGTCTCTATGTCTCTCTCTGTCTGTCTGGCGAGCGCACGTGCCCTATAGCGACAAAAACCTCTCCAAAAAAAAAAAAAAGAAAGAAAGAAAGAAAGGAATTTCCCACCCCATTCATTCCCTTAATGTCTCAAACAAATAAAATGTGGTACTCAGGATTATAGAAAGGGCTGCAAAGAAGAAAATAGAGTGGGAGGAGGAGAAGAGAAGGAGAGGAGGAGGAATGGCCACTGGAGAAGAAGAGGAAGAAGGGGGAGGAGAGGAAGCAGGAAGAGAAGAGGAAGGAGGAGTAAAAGTGGAGGACACAGTGAGAGGAAAAGAAACAGGAGAAGGAGGAGAGAGGAAGAGGAGGAAGAGAAGAAAAAGGAGAGGAAGAAGGAAGAGGAGAGGAAGAAGACCCGAAACATTTTATTATTTGGAAGTGGAAACATTAAAGTTTCCAGAATTTTCCTGCTACAGAGAAACATGTCATCCTAGTTCTTGGAGGTCACAAAAAGTATTCACATGAGGGAAGCCCATCCACTCAACTGGCTGCCTTCTTTCTGTGATTGTCCAATAAAGAATTTAACCTTACCAAAAAAAAAAAAAAAAAGTCTGCCTTTGCTCTTGGCTCTAGTGAGGTCATCTTTGTTTCATTTGGGTCCTTGAGCTGGTTAAATTAGTAACACTATGTTTAAAGGTGGGGACTGGCTTTTCTAGAAAGATCATCAATGTGATTTAGGGTGAGGCCTTTGGGTTACAGGATTAGGTGACCAGAAGACTGGTGAGATGAAATCAACAATAAAGGTGAGTAATCAATCATAATGCAAGGAAGCCCCCAAATGGCTGAATATTGAGCTTTGACAAGCTCTCCTTGTTGGCAATACTCTAATTAACTGTCACAGAATGATGCTAGGAAGGTAATGTCTTCTGAGTCCATGGAGGGAGAACATGGAAGCGCCATATTTGATGCTTCCCTGACTCCCTACCCCATGTGTTTCTTCTCTTGGCTGCCTTTTGGCTGTATCCTCTTTCCATACTAAACCATAACCATGAGTGTAAAAGCTTTCAGTGAATTCTGTAAATCCTTCTGGTAAATTATAGAAACTAAAGGTAATTTGGGGAAACTCTCAAATGTGTAGTTGGTGTCAGAAACGAGGGTAGTCTTGGGAACTGTTCCTGCCAGATTCATAGCTGACCAAACTCCTTTTAAAAACAGTGCATGGTGCAGAATTTTTTACTGCATGTCCACCTGAAACAAACATGTGGAATGAGTAAGAAAGCCTAGGAGTGAAAGTGAAAGAAGACCAGCCACCTGATGCTGCTCATTCTGAGATCTGCAATGGAACATCCTTGGCTTGCCATCCCTTCAGAGTACCAGTCAGGTGCAGAAAGTAGGAGGCACAGAGCTCATTCCACCCCCTTTAGAAACCTCCTTGTCCTATCAATTCTCCTACCTCCAGTCACATGCCCACCCCAGTCCCACATCTCTGGCATCCTCCCAATAGGAACAGAAGAGAAGGGTCCTCTCTAACACTTGCAGTACTGCCCTCTTAAGTATCTGAGGATCCAGTGCTGTTATGCACAGTGAGACTCAAGCTCATTGATCATTGTGGTATCAATTCTCCTACCTCCAGTCACATGCCCACCCCAGTCCCTTATCTCTGGCATCTTCTCAACATGAACAGGAGACAGGGATTCTGTCTCACATTTGAGGATCCTGACCTCTCGAATACATGAGGGTCCAGCTCTGTTATACACAATGAGACTCACCGATCATAATGGCAGACTGAAGAGGCCACAAATTCTTTGATACTCTTCGCATGCAAAGATGGGCTCTGTGTTCTCTCTGCATCTAGGCAAGTTCTGTGATTGCATTAATCATTACATACAGCTGAAATAATGCTATGTCATATTCTAGGCTCAGTCCTTCTGCAAGAAACTGCAACGTCTACCTTCTCTCTTAGAGCACTAGCTTGGCGGAAGTGATAGCTACCACATGAAATGCTCCAGGTAGTCACCTGAAAATACGATTGACCAACCTCAAGTATTCTAGCCATCTCAGTCCAGGTGCCAGATATGAGAGCAGAAGCCATCTTAAACAAGTCAGCCTCACCAGATACAATTTACAGAAGAACCAAGGAGCAGTATGGGCCCAGTTGAGGCACCCAGCCATCTACAGCTATTCGAGCCATCCTAGCTGAGGCCACAGCCAAGGAGGAGCCCCACTGTTCCCGGGGCCAGACTTCTAACCCACAATGCTGTGAGATATAATAAAATGGTCATTGTTTTATGCCACTGAACTTCAGAAAGTTTTTTTATGTAGCAATAGATAACTGTAACATTCTCTCATGAGTGAGCCTAGGGTTTTTCACACCCATAGGTCTACTGCTCCCCATGCTTACTGGACTTGGTTAACTCACACCCAGAGCCATGCTCCCGGGACTTCTGGAAGCCATAGATAACGGACCCTGTTATGCACATGAGAATTCAATCCTCTCACCTGGGACACTGCTCTCTCACCACATGAGGACATGACCTTCTTATACCCACAGAAAACTGTTCTTGACATACACAAAAGGACTAAATCCTCTGTCAGGGACTCAACCCTTTGACACCCCTGAACACCCTCTTACATTCATGTAGAGTGGTATTGTTTTATAGTCCTACCCTAGGTGACATCTCTCTTTCTCACAAATGGGGTTCATTATCTCTCTTTGTGTATGTATCTTTGTGCTTTTCTCTCTCTCTTTTACCTCTTTCTCTTACACACACACACACACACACACACACACACACACACACAGAGGCTCCGCAGCCCCCTCACACACTCTCTT
>NW_006203786.1:780633-806573 GCF_000334495.1 Tupaia belangeri chinensis
TTCAGCAGCCCCCTCACACACTGTCTTTGTCTTCTCAGCTACAACCTGCACTTTACAGAGACCTTGTGGGGACCATGTGACTAACTTTGGAGTTTGTTACCTAAGGTATTTCTAATAACAGACATGTCAGACCTTTTAGGAAGGCAGGATGGGAATGAAGCAGACCACTGGGCAAAGCAGTGGAGTAGAGTGTGATGTTGGGAGCCATATTTTGTCAGAAGTACACACAAAATCAGAAATCACAAGACTGGAATGTCCATCCCTCATCACTGCTCAACTCTGAACTATTATTTCCTCTTCATTAAAATGGGCACAACATGGAGCCAGTAGGTGGCATAGAGGTTAGGGTGCTACCCTCCCACATGGTTGACTGCGGTTCAAGTCCTGGACCCAGTAGCTTGAAACTCGCACTGGGTGTGTGTGTGTGTGTGTGTGCCCAAAATCCCGAGAGGAGAATGGAGGAGAGGGGATTGCGTTGTGGCCACTCACCCTAAGGGGTAATGTCTTCCTTTCCATCTCTCTGTCTCTCTGGTGAGTGCATGTGCCCTAAGCAAAAATATCTGTTCCCCAAAAAATGGGCACAATAACTTCACAAACTACACCCTCCATAATTGCTGTTGATATGCTCAAGCCCATGCCCCAAATCCCTTCCATAAATAACCTTAGACAGAAGAACGGGGAAAGGGGAAGAGAACTAACTCCCTTTTGGACTCACTCACTGACACTGGGAGTTTTGCATTTTGAATAGAGGAGGGAAACGTTCTGATAAGCTTTCAGAAGCTTTTTCATTTGTGGATAAGAATAAAGAGTCAGCAGAAAGGGATTTAGTTAATGACAAATTTCGAGAATGCTAGATCCCACTAACACTTATCAGGTATGGGTCAAAAAGTAGTTAGAAACGTGAGAGTCAATTAAAAACCCATTGTACCTTATCAAAAAAGAATCTGTAGTGCTTGTCTGTGGGCTCAGCTGTGATCATTGAGCTGAAAAGAAAGCTGAGGCCGCTCCTTCCTTTCCTCAAAAGGCACACGCAGCAGACTGCACAATTCCGCAATAATGCCGCTTAGCCCCAGAACAAGCGCGGTGATTGGGCATTTGGAATTTGCTTAGCCCCAGGACAAGCACGGTGATTGGGCATTTGGAATTTGCTTAGCCCCAGGACAAGCGAGGTGATTGGGCATTTGGAATTTGCTTAGCCCCAGGACAAGCGCGGTGATTGGGCATTTGGAATTTGCTTAGCTTGCCACCATGGAGCCTCCCTGCGCTTTGGGAGTTGAGGTATGGATCGCAAGAAACCAACAGGACCAAGAGGACCAATGAAGGAACAGCTGCCATTTTACCCTTTTCTGATTTATGAGACCCAACTTGTGTCAGGAAGTGTGTGGAGAGATCTGCAGGAGGAGTCAGAAAGAGAGGAATGGATGGAAATCCCTCCAAGGAAGCGATATGGAGCTACCTGCTGTTAAATTACGTCTTCATATTTCTATTCGCTTCGCTTTCAAGACGCCATGTGGCCCTTAGTTTTCATGTTTAGAAAATCATGCTGAATCACCAAATGATTTTTACCTTCCTTCCAGCCCTCAGACTAGCAACTCTTCTTGTTTTGAAACATTCCAAAAGGAAGGCTGGAGGTTATAGATGAGGATAAATTTTAGCCAGTAGTAGCCGAGAGCTAGAGTCTTCAAAGTTACAAATGGATCATTGAGAGGCTGATGAACCTATGGACATTTTCTTCCAAATAATACGTAAATGCACATACATAGGGAATTGTACATATGATTTCAGGTGGCCTCTGAGTTCATAGGATCTTGACCAACAGGAAGAGAAGTGACTTGCTGGATGTCACACACTGGTTAAAGATAGAATCTCCCCACATCTCCTGTCTCCAATGTGGTATATTTCATTTTCTCATATTCCACACGCTGAAGAAACAGACTTTCCTAGTGAACCAACCAACTGTAAGCTGTATGAGGCCAAGTCATAGCCATCAACCTCATACCTAAGTGTCCAATAAGGAACTTATTCCCTCCCTGGTGGAGAAGAGTAAAAAATGAACAAAACCAAAAAACATATTAGGAATTATTATCAACAGTTTTGTTTATAATAATGCATTTTATGCTTTCAACATTTGGCACACTTGAATTCTTATTCTACTTGTTTTAAAACAAATCATTTTTATATGCCTAACCACAAAGAAACACCTAGGGGATGCATTCATAGGTGCATTAACTTTAAAAATATCACAAACTCATATTTTAATAGTAATGTTGGTGATAATGTCCGTTTTTCTAAATCCCATTTTTCTTCCATTAACGTGCTTAATTATTTACAAAACACCTTTATTTGGATTTTTCTAACTCACACAAATGAAATTCAAATCTTGTATTTCAAAGGAGTTGCAGAGTAGCCTCTGTGGTATGTAGAATTACTAAATCAGTTTACAATAAATTTTAATTTGTGTGATATATAGACATAATAAGTATGTGTTCTCCTATAATTATTAAATGCAATTAGCCTATTACTCTTTGATTTCTATACATTTTCTAAGCCTTTTCCTATTTTTTTAAAAGTATTTTTCTGTCTTTTTTTACTTCACACCCCAGCCAACTCAGTGTCAAGGCCTTCTTGTAATTACTGGTGAATTTCTCTTAGCTTTTACTTCATTTCCTTCCTTTCTTCTTCTTTTTTTTTTTCCCTGCCTTTTTCTTACTCTGGCCTCTTTACATTCTCAGAGTCTACAGATGTCAGTAAACCATGGCAGCTGATTATCAGAGCACAGAACTCCCTATACTTCTTCCTTTGACCACCTCCCCCAACAGCATAGTTGTCTCACTCAACCCATCCCACTCCCTCTTCACTAGGTTTCTCCTCTCATCTGTTCATAAGGTTTCTTTAGAAATCATTGTAGATAGGGAACAGTGGATGGTGTAATGGCTAAGTTGCTAGACTCCCATGTAGTCAACCATGGTTCAAGTCCTGGACCCAGCAGCTTAAAACTCATGCTGGCTGTGTGTGTGTGCATGCCAAAAATCCCAAGAAGAGAATGGAGAACAGATTGTGGCATGGCCATCCCCCCTGGGGGTGATTTCTCTCTCTCTCTCTCTCTCTGTCTTTCTGGTGAGCACATATGCCCTATAGCGAAAGTATGAAAGTATCTCTCTTTAAAAAAAAGTCAGTAAAGTTGTAGTTTATCTTGAGTGTAGTCTTGATATGATGGGCAGGCAGAACATTTTCTTTTCTGTCACAATAAAGCCAAAACAAAGGGCATGTGTTTGGAACTCAGTGAATTAGATGTTCTCTTCCAGTCCTTTGAATCTTGAGCAAGGGACACAAAGATGAAAGAATTGGATGCTGTTAGTGGTTGCACCTGAACCTGACCCTTTCTGCTGGAAGACAGTGGCTAAGACTCCTGCTTTCCAGGCCTCAGGGTTTCCCATTAATCCAGAGAGCATCCCCCTCAGCCACCTACCCACCAATCCTGCCAGTCAGTTCTTTCACTTAAGTCAGTTCAAGAAGTTTCGAAGAACCCTACTGATTCACGGAGAAACCCAAAGGGTAAGCAAAAGCAGACCATTCCACTGCTTCTGTGGTTCCACTGCCTTGATCACACCTTCAGAAGGTACTTAACTGCTTCTCCTCTACTAGCTATTTCAGGAGGTCGCTTTGTCTACAGAAGAAAGAGTCCTTGAACCAGAAGCTGAGACATCTGGATACTGGCCCTGGCTGTGCCAATAGCTGCTCCGAGTCTGAATGCTCTTCATTCCCTCCATGTAGTAAGAGCAGTGCCAACTTGTGCGTACTGAGCACTTACTGTGTGCCAGGCACTGCCGTAAGTACCTCATATGCAGTCGCCAACTCCTTACAGCCATCTAATGAAGAAACTGTGGTTGTCTGCACTTTTCAGATGGAAAACTGAGACAGAGATGAAACATCTTGTTCAGAGTCACACAGTATAGATGCAGCTTGAGTCCAGAAAATCTGGCTCACGGATATGAGCTCTTAGCCTCTACTGTGCTGGGCACCACTGTGCACACCCTTCTGGTGTCCTTTTCTCCAAGTTGTGGTGGAACTACCTGGATACAAGCATTTGGCTGGAAGAGATGGATAGTCTACTTGCAAGATCACCGGAACCCAGTGTCATGGGTCCAAGACAACTCCACAGATGATCATGGAAGCGTTAGCTTTATCTGAAAGGCCTTGGTCCCTCCCTTCAGCTCCAGAAACCTGTCGCTTTGGAGTCATCCTTTAGAAGGGATCTAATTATGATAGAGAAATGCTTTCTGCTTACCATATCAGTGACTGTCACCTTAACTATCTGTACTCATTCCTATTGCTACTATCACAAATTACTACAAATTTAGTGACTTAAAACAACACAAATTATTCTCTTTCAATTCTGGAGCCAAGAAGGCTGAAATGGTCCCTTCTTTCAAGTTCAAATTCAATAAACTGTGACACTCTGCTTTGGTCATTATATTTTCTTCTCTCTCTCTCTCTTTTTTTTTTTTTTAAGAGAGTTTATGCTGTAGGGGGCATGGGCTCACCAGAGAGACAGAGATAGACAGAAAGTGAGAAATTGCCCTCCGGGGAGGAGGGCCATGCCACAATTCCTTTTCCTCCATTCTTGTCTCAGAATTTTGAGCATACATGCACACACGTCTGGTGTAAGTTTCAAGCCACCGGGTCCAGGACTTGAACCATGATCAGTCATGTGGGAGTCCAGCACCTTAACCACTATGCTAACTGCTGGTCACTCACTGATTCTTCTAAGGAATCTTGTTATTATAATATGTCTGGAATCCAACTGGGTAATTCAGGATCTCAGTTAAGAATCTCAGAGTCCTTAAGTTAATCATGTCTATAGGGTGTCTTTTACCATGTAAGGCCACATATTCACAAATTCCATAGATTTAGAACTGGAAACTTTTGGAGATCTATTAACCTGTCTACCACACTGTTAAATATACACTAGCTAAACCTGCCAGCACAATGGAAAATAATTTAGATATCTAAATTGAGAAATAATAAGGGGAGTTCCATACTTCTTGGAATATTCCAAGTGAATATGTAATGTAATGTATACACACACATATGTATATATGTGTATGTATATATGCATATGCGGGGGTATATATATGCATATATGTATGGGTGTGTGTGTGTGTGTGTGTATGTACATGTATTTTCCCCATTTCTCCCTTCTTTTGGGATTTTGGGCATGAACGTATATGTGCCCAGAGTGTTTTTCAGGTCACCAGTTCTGGGATTCGAACTGCGTGGTCGGTCTTGTGAGATCTAGCTGCTTTAACCACTATGCCACCAGCTGGCCCATAAATATTTCTTAGAGTGTAATCCTCCCTCTGAATGTGCCAGATAAATGGAAGCAGACAGAAAAGGAGAAAAAAATCACAAGGTGGAAGTATGCTTGATTAAGCTGCCAAAATTTTACAAGCCTTTATTTTTCAATGCTTTCTTCAGTCCACTTTTTATTATTTAAATCCAGAAGATTTTGGCTGTTCAAGTCCAGTGAAGCCTCAAATTTCTGGATTCTAAATTTCTATATTCTCTTCCACTTTAAATCTCAAGTCAGCCAATTCTTGCTTAAATATCTTGTTTAAAGCACCAAGAAAAAGCCAAGACACACGATCGTAAGGCTCTTTCCAGTCACTTCCTTCAATGGACATCCATTCCCTGACTAATCTCTGGCAATTACTTTATTTCTTTGAACTTCCATTTCTTTTTCACGGGGGAAAAAATAACGATTATCTTCCATTTATCCAACAATCTAATCACTAATTTCTCAATGGCACAACAAATAGCTTTTCACCTTTGTCTTAACATCTTCATATCAACACAGAGAAATTGAATGCACCCTCAGTTATATCTCTCAAGTTACAGGGAGACTATAATATCACATTTATTCTACTGAGCAGCATGCTTTGCATATATTATTATGAATGCTCAGTAATGTTAGATCCCATTATATTCCCGCTTCTCCTTTGCAGTTGTTTAGAAGTAGGACCCTAACCTCTGTAAGGAAATAGTGGTGCAGAAAAACATCATGGTGCACGTGCTTTTCTGCTTGATTAAAATTTCACAGTCCATCTAGTTACCTCCTAACGACTGGGGAAACTTCTCCGTTTCTGCCACACATGCTTTATTTAATAGGATAAAGCTCATTTCGGAGGTTGCTGGAGAGCACTTTTCATTAGGACCTACTTCTAAAATCCATGGCCTTAAGGTATTTACAATTCAGCCAGAAAGTCAGAATGTAGGAGGACAAAACCTTCTTATACAACTGATTGCAAATTAGAGGCCACAGAACATATCGGTCCGTGGACATAATTTGTGCTGTAAATGTGATTTGGTTCCTCACACTTAAAAACCAAGCTGTATTACACCAAATCTTACACCCTGGTAAGAACGGGGAAAGGCTGGTTCACCAAGCCCACAGGACCTCCAGGTAGTGATGTGTTGGCTTGAGAGTAGCTACTCCCTCTGCACAGAGTTCCCATAAGTATGGCTTAATGGTCAGTCATGTGGACTCCAGAATCAGAATGCCTAGGTATGAATCCCAGCTCTTCTACCTCCCAGCTGTGTGACAGTGAGTAAGTTATTTAACATTTTGGTGTCTCGGTTTCCTCTGAAAAATAGAAATAACTCGTTGTGTTTGCTTCACAAGGACAGTGCAGGAGAGAGAGTGGGACCTGAGAAAGAGATACCGCCATTGCAGTTGTAGACAATGCATGTGCTCCCTCAGGAAGGACCTGTGGGGAGGGAAGAAACTCCAGTGCAGAGTCCTGGTGCAAGCAGAGCAGTAGGTGGGGCCTTGGAATAGTCGTTCTCAAACAGAGGTGCATATTGTAATCACCTGGACAGCGTCCACAGAAATGCAGACATTTGGGTCTTGCCTCCAGAGATTCTGATTGAATTGTCTGGCACATGGCCTGAGTGTTGGGAGATTTTTAAAAGTACCCAGGTGATTCCAACATGAGGCCAATTTTGAGAACCACATCCCTAAAGGAAGGTGCAAAAGACCTAGACTTTCTCATTTTAGAATGGGATTCACTCATCAAAATGTAGATTTCAATGTAAATTCCAAGGGAGTCCTTTCTTACAATATTACCATATATCAAAAGCCCATTAGAAGATATAATAAAAATAATAGCTACCATTGACATTTGGGTCTTGCCTCCAGAGATTCTGATTGAATTGTCTGGCACATGGCCTGAGTGTTGGGAGATTTTAAAAGTACCCAGGTGATTCCAACATGAGGCCAATTTTGAGAACCACATCCCTAAAGGAAGGTGCAAAAGACCTAGACTTTCTCATTTTAGAATGGGATTCACTCATCAAAATGTAGATTTCAATGTAAATTCCAAGGGAGTCCTTTCTTACAATATTACCATATATCAAAAGCCCATTAGAAGATATAATAAAAATAATAGCTACCATTTACCAACAATTAGAGCAAAATACTATATTGATTATGAACACAGGTCCTAAAATTAGGTATGGGTTCAAATCACAGCTCTGCCACTTTCTCAAATTCACACAGCTAAGTAGAGATTTACCTATATCTCTATATTTACTTTTCTCATTTATAAGACAATAATTACATCACTATCATATAGTGATACTATTCATTAACATGTGAAAAGAACATAGAACAGCCCCTGGCATAGAAAAAGCACTTAATAAAGGTTTACTGTTAATACCTTTATTATCATTATCGAGCGTTTATCCTCTGCCAGGCACTGTAATGTGTAGTTAGTAAGCACCAGGGGCATGAGCATCACTGAGATATTAATCAGTGTCTTGTCTTTCTGTCAAGAATCCATCAGCAATAATAATAATAATAATAATAATAATAATAATAATAATAATAATTTTCCATTTTTTTCTCTCAAGATGTTTTGATAGGCCTTTGAGTTTTGAGTCACATATTCATTTGCACGGTGAGGATGATACCCTAGTTAGAGGTTTGCTTTCTCTATTCAGATGGTCTTACTCTATGCTACTGGAATGCTTGGTCCACCAACACGGAATCACATAGAACATCACATTCAAACAGGGAACCTGTGTCAGAGTGACGAAGGCGTTGCAGTGAGCACTGAGCATGGAATCCACCACTCCTATCAGGTGCCAAATAACCCAGAAGCTTCTGGACCCAGCTGACTTTCAGAAGGCTCCCCAAGCATATCAGGTTGGAGATGACACTCTTGGAAGACAAAGTGCCACCAGTGGTTAGAATACACTGGTCTGGAGCCAATGGGTGGAAGGTAGGAATGATGCCACCGTCATCACTTCTAGTAACCTACTTGGGGAAAGGATGTCTTTTATCTTTACAACTCTAGGATCTTCGGGTCTGAAGGTCCTGTTGCAGAGAGGGAATATTTCCCTTTGACCAGATGTCCACTAGGCTTCCTCTTAGCACTATCTAACCCAATTTTGAAGGTCAAATATAGCAGTCATAGATGGAGAAGGATCATGACCAGAAACTCAGATCCCTCAAGAATGAAGGTTGCCTCACAAGATAAGCCATTTTGACATACAAAAGTGTTCTTGTGGGGAGCTGGCAGGTGGCATGGTGGTTACTGGTGCTGGATTCCCACATGACCAACCACAGTTCAAGTCTCAGAGCTGGCAGCTTGCTTCACCACTTTCTCTCTCTCTCTTGCTCTGTCCCTCTCTGGTCAAAATTGAAAGAAAGAAAGAGTGACAGAGAGAGAGAGAGAGAGAGAAATAATTTTTTAAAAATGTGCTCTCAAGGATGAAGGGAAACTAGAATGGACAGTAAAGGAGGTAAATGGTGGGTATCAGCTGTGGCCCTGAGACCAGCTGCATTGTGGGTGCTGAGATTCATCTTCTAATTTTCCTCTTGTAAGTTTTTCCTGGAAAAATCTAATCAGAATTCTTGAGAACATGTTCTAAAATGAGGTAAACTTAAGTTTGGAAAGCAGCAATCCAAGCAAGTAATGGGTCAAGTGTGGTGGACACTGGGGTGTGCTGGCCCAGGATCAAGATATCCATCTCCCTATATGCCAGGCATTGGTCTCGGATAAAACACAGAATCCCCCAAGGGGTTGCTCTTGACTGAAGAGTTTCCTTGCACATAGTCATACCGCTCCCCATAGTCAGTCAACATCTGATGGTTGGTCAATGAAGGAGTGGGTACAAAAGCTAGACCTTCTTGCCTCAAATTTGGACAACTCTGAAGAACTATTCTAGTTCCACAATGTGCAACGGGACTGGCTTCGGCCTATTAGTTTGCCCCTCTGCCCAGTCCTGCTTTCTTTATTCCATGTATACATGACTCCTGAACTCATGGCTCCATAAGTCTTCTGCAGGCAAATATGCATCTCAGAGTCTGAGGGAGTGGGCCTACAGCATCTGGGTAAAAGTCTGATACTTAATGGATAAGATAAAACTGTTCTCTGTTCTAACTTTGCCCTCGATGAGAGAGGCACTACCTAAATTTTACAGGACGTTTATCTGTCTCCAAAGCATGTCATTATTACCAAGAAAAATTAAAGAGAGAGACATGCCAGGGATGATATGCCTAAAGAAGTAAAAATTTTTGTTTTCCCTAATAAGGTAATCTATACAAAGATTGTCTAGGACAGCAAACCCCTACTACAGCTTTTCACACAAACTTCTATGTGAACTTTGCTAAGAAGAAAGATTCTGCTCTCACCTCTTTGGACTTACAGAATAAAATGTTCTCCTCTGAGGAGGGAAGGTCACCTTCCTAAGGGAAATAATTTTCTGTTGTAAAGTATGAAAGGCTTTCAATGGCCCACTGGTCTCCTGTATGGAGAAATGTACTAGGGGTAGCAAGAAGAAAATCATAAACCATAGATCTCTATATAGTCCCTAATGGGAAGAACAAGAAATGGAGCTTATGTCCAACTGCTTCTGTTTCCTGAATAGGATTTTTAACCTTGGCCAGGGTGCTTTCAGAATGGCTTTATACTAACTCGTAACAGAGATAAAATCTCCCTGTTAAAATGGCTGTAATATTAGTCACCTCAGGGGGATGCTGTCAGGCTTTGTAAAGTGCTTTGTAGCTCCTCAGATAAAAGGAGAGATAAAACTGCAGTGTTATTATTTTTTTCAACTTGGAGGGATATTTGGCTAACCCTGTGCATGAACTCACTCTAATAAACTGACTTAACAGCCTTATATAAGTGATAAATCTCATTGCCCACTTCATTTCGGCAATGACAGGGAAAACACAGTGATCGCTTGCTCAGTGGACTTCAGGAAGTGTCTCATTCCACCCTAGGGAGCGAGAGAAACTGAGGGACGAATTTCAGACAGACAGTGCCCGATGAGATCTAATCTACCTAAAAGTCTATCTACCCTCCATGCCTTACACATAGTTTCCTGATGTCTGAAATTCTACAATGAAAGGTTCATGCCTTGGCAAAGGTATGCATATCTGGACTCAGATAGGTTGATTAGGCCCTTTCCTAAGATAGGGTTTTGAAAGAAAGAAAAGAAAATATAAGAACCCTAGCATAAGGGCCCTGCCCTTGAGAAGGGAGAGATAGGAATTAAGGAATGAGGGGAGAGACAGGAAAAATCATCAGAGTATGGAATACAGGGTTTGCTTGCTTCACAGGTGTGCTCAGGGTTGGTCTGAGCCTGAGATCAAATCCACATAGCATTATTATTAGATGCCTGTGTGGGACCAGCAGATAGTGCAGTGGTTACATCACTGGACACCTGTGTAGTCAACCATGGTTCGAATCCTGTACTTGGCAAGTTAAAACTCATGCCAGGCACACGTGTATGCATGCCCAAAATTCCAAGAGGAGAATGTAGGGGAAAGGATTGCAGCATGGCCGCCTCCTCTGGAGGGGGGGATTTCTCACTTTCTATCTCTACCTCCTATCGGGGGGGGGGATTTCTCACTTTCTATCTCTCTCTCTCTGATAAGCACACACGCCCCCCAAAAAAGAAAGAAGATGCCTTTGGTAGTCTCTTGCCTTAGCCGAACCTGCCTTCTTGCAAAAAACTCAAGATAGTCTACCATTTGCCAAGACTGAACACTACGTGCTTTGGCCATGACGCTGTGGTAAGTAGCAGTATACCAGTCAGAAAAACTGTGCTGGGGCAGCAAAATCCACATAATTTGTTTCAAGAACCTCATTTACTATTTCTATCACTTTTAGGAATCATCTGTCACTATCTCCCTCTAGTGCCAGAGGATCGAGTTGGTATAGCATAAAGGATGAAAGAGGCGGAATTTGCTAGACTGATCCTAGCCTTCAATGTTTCAGCGCTAAAGGTTATATTAGGTCATCAGGAAAGTCATGACGTATTTTCCTGTTTTTCTATGCAAAAATGCATCATGACCTTCCCAGCCACCCGATTGCTGACTATTAGTAAGCTGTGAAAGACTAAACATTGATTTGTTAATTATAAGAAGGTAAACCAGAATTGGGTAGGGAGGGGGCATTAATCCTCGTCCCCAACCTCAGAGGCTATAAAGTTTTTTTTTTTTTTTTTTGGAGAGGTTTTTCTCTATAGGGCATGTGTGTATAGGGCACATGTGCTCGCCAGCCAGAGAGAGACATAGAGACAGAAAGCGAGAAATCCCCCCCAATGCCGCAATCCCTTCTCCTCCATTTTCCTCTCAGGATCTTGGGCACGCATGCATACACGCCCGGCGTGAGTTTTAAGCCACCGGGTCCGGGGCGTGAACCGCGGTCAACTACGTGGGAGTCCAGCGACATAGCCATTACGCTAACTGCTGGTTCCCAGGCTATAAAGATTTTTAAAATAAAATTAAAAAGCCTCTTCTAAAGTACCTGAACCCTAGCCCTAGTATCGTGTTTTTTGTTTTTTTGTTTTTGACAAGATAAAGCAGCAAGTTACCGGTTGTAGTTAGTTCTTTGACTAGTAACTTTCTTTCCCCAAAATCTCACCACAGTTGCTGTCTTCTAAATCCCACCTTCTATTATGTTCAAGTTCTACCCCATGGACATGGCATTTCACATAGGCCCACCTCTACAGTATGAATTCAGGTGTGCCATGAAGCACCCACCAAATAAATAAAATACTCCCCCTCCTCCACCTCATCACCACCACCTTCTCCAGCTGAGTCTGTCATTCCGCGCTCAGAGCATCATCCCTTCTGGCTTCAATCAGTTTCCAGTTGAAGATGTAAATCTCTATGAAGGGAAAACTTCTTAAAACGGTAAATGAACTGAGAAGATAAAAATCGGTTTTTATTAAATTAATTATCCAACAAGCAGTTTCCTCAACTCCTATTATGAGCTGGACACGGTGATTTGGTAAAATAACCCTTGATTTCAAGTCACAAGGACAGAGAGGGGAACACTGAGGAAAGCAAGAGAACTGGTAAGAGATCATGTATGAAGATGTGACGACTAAATATATTGTCTGGAATGAGATATAGGAACAGAAAAGTGACATTAGCAAAAATAAAACATTGTCAATGAAGTATGGCCTTTACTTCACAGTAATGTCTTGGGCCAGCAGGTGGCGTAGTGATCAAGCCACTGGATCCCACATGGCTGACTAGGACTGTGCAATGCCAGTCCCTGAGCAGTGGCTTGAAAACCATGTCAGTTATGTGTGCATGAGTTCCCCAAATCTGGAGAGGAGGATGGTGTCTCCACCAATTCACCAGGGATTGTGGCATGGTCGTTCTCCCCTAGGGAGTGATTGGAGTGATTTCTCGCTTTCCCGATTTCTCTCTCTGTCTTTCTCTTTGTTGAGCACAATAGCAAAACTAAAAAGGAAAACAAACAAACAAACAAACAAACAAACAAACAAAAAAACCTCAATCCCGGTTCATCAATTGTACAAAAGTACCATACAGAGCACAATGTTAATAATAGGGGAAACTGAGCCTAGGGTATATAGGAACTCTCTGTGCTAGCTCATCGACTTTTCTGTACATGGAAAATCAAATCTATTTTTAAAAAGAAAGGCTGAGGACATCAAAGCTATTGGCACAGGTGTCCATAATTCCTCCTTTTCCTAATTGCGCCTGAATTTCCTTAGACCACCTCTGCCTCCTCCCAGTCAGTAACTTAGGTGAGAATGATCCTGGTCTGGTTCGGGTCCCGTGAAAACTCTCACTGGTCTGAACCTAACCCTGTGTCACCCTATGCCAGCCACTGGGATTGGTGCAAGACTGAACCTGGAACCAGAGCACAGTGATTCCAGGTGCTGAGGTCTTAGGAAAGAGGAGCTTTCCCTCTTCCTCTGGACTCGAGGTTGAGGATAGAATGCTTCAGACACTGCTGCTGCCTTGTTACCATGAGGAAAATGACACTTAGGGAAGCTCTGAGTCAGGGCTGCACACACACAGGGAGCTTGAGAAAGATCCTGGTGTCCTCATTTGAGCTTCCCTGACAATGGCTGCCCCCAAAGACAGCATGACTTTTGGGTCTCTGGCACTTAGAGCCAGAAAAGTTCTAACTAAACTTGTAGACTTCCACAGCTCCCAGTGTGGCCTGTCGCCACTCACTGAGCAGAGCAGGGCTGCACTGGGGAGAAACCCTGCCATGCTGAAGTCACAGGGCCTAAGGTAAAGTCAGCCTCTGAAAGGGACACAAGTGGCCACAATGCCACACTTTTTGCTTATGAGTTTGAAAGTAGAGCAATGAGAAGAATAGTGCAGTGGGAGGCAGTAGGCCTCTCTCTTTTCATGTCAAAGCCAAGTTATCTTCTAGTTCGGTGCCAGACTAAGTAGAAGTCAAAAGGTTAAGGTCTTATTAGGGTTCCATATTGAATTTTCAGTTAAGGAATGAGAACTCGGACTTACTGACCACAAAGGCAGAAACCACTCCTGTTGGGACACCAGCAGGTGTCTAAGTACAAGTTCAAAAGATACATGCTGGGGACAAGCAGATGGCATAATGCTTACGTCACTGGACTCCCATGCAGCTGACTGTGGTTTGAGTCCTGGACTTAGTGGCTTAAAGCTCACACTGGGTGTGTGTGAGTGCATGCCCAAAATCACGAGAGGAGAATGGAGGAGAAGGGATTCTGGTGTGGCCATCCTCCCTTGGGAGTGATTTCTTGCTTTCTCTCTGTCTCTCCAGCAAGCCCAAGCACCCTATAGCAAAAGACTCTCTAAAAAAATGCTGAATAAAATAATTGCTATGAAATGCCTTTATGTAACTGTAGGATAAATTCTCTAGATTAAAAAATAATTTTGCTATAATGGCACGCCTAAACCACTGTCTTCAAAAGAGAAACTTTGAGGCAAATAACGAGGTTGCCCTATGCCAAGATTTTAACGGGGAGCTCAAATGGATTTCTCGGAACTCTTCACCTGAGCAACGAAACACTCTCATTGTGCAGCTTGTTTTCACTCCTCAGAAAACTAGCCACGTGATTCAAGAAAGCTTTCAGAGAGCGCCAGTCTGATGTGCCATTTTCCCTCACCAGCAGCATGTTCAAAAGTGCTGTGTTGGTTTAGACCTGTTAGTTCAGATGGATGAGTGAGAAATTTGCTGCTCTGTCATTAACTGCTTCTTGCTAGACAGGAAGCAACTTTTCAAAAATAGCAAGCAATTCAGGCTGTTGGAAAAAGTAAGATAGAACAGTAAGAGTCACCTTTCCTCCCATCTAAATTTGCTGAGCCGAGAGGGTGAGCACATTTCTGTTGCTCGAAAACAATGCCTACCTCCTTATTAATATCTAGAGTGCATGGGACTATGGACTACTCTTATTTATTTATTTATTTATTGGAGAGGTTTTTGCTATAAGGCATGTGTGCTCACCAGAAAGACAGAGAAAGAGAGAGAGAAAGTGAGAAATGCCCCCCCAGGGGATGGCCACACTTCGATCCCTTCTCCTCCATTCTCCTCTTGGGATCTTGGGCACGCACGCACACATGCCCGGCGTGAGTTTAAGCCACCAGGTCCAGGACTTGGACTGCGGTCAACTACATGGGAGTCCAGCGACATAGCCATTATGCTAACTGCTGGCCCCTACTATTCTTGACTGTAGCTACTAGTTGCTGATGACGAACCCTGAACAGGTACATGAGAGTTCAAACTGGTCTTCTACACTGCTTAGGTTTTGTTAACTGTTCCAAAAAGTGTTGTCTAATGCTAAAGAAAACACTCACAGACCCAAATTCAACCAGACAGGTTGGGTAAATCACTGCATTTGAAAGAGTAGTTTAATTATGGGGACCAGCCAACGGCCTAATGGCTATGTCACTGGATTCCCATGTAGTTGACTGCAGTTCCAGTTCCGGACCTGGTGGCTTAAGCTCACACCAGGCACGTGTGTGTATGCCCAAGATCCCAAGAGGAGAACAGAAGAGAAGGGATTGTAGTGTGGCCATCCCCCCTGGGGGGTGGGGGGTGATTTCTCACTTTCTGTCTCTTCATCTCTCTCTTTCTGGGATGCCCTATAACAAAAACCTCTTCCCCCCCCCCAAAAAAAAAAGAGTAGTTTAATTATGGTTTGGGATACTCGGAATTCAGATTTGTTCATCCAGCCATCATCTACCTATTCAATTGGTTGTTCTTTCCTTCCCTTAGTCATTCCGTATTCGTAACCTCTACCATGTAGCTCAGTGTTTACATTATTTTAGGTCCTAGGGTATACAATTTCCCAGGCTGATCCATCAAATCTGTCCCAGACCACAAAAGTTCAGCCCTCATTGAGTCAACCATCGCTGTGGCATTTTTTCCATCATGACTATCCCCCTGCCCTGTCAACCCTTGAAGAGAAATGGTAACTGTTGTAGTTTCTACACATGTCTACAAGTTCTGAGATACAGTCCCCTTCAAATAATAGAATTTAATTTCTTTATCCTTGAGAATAGATTGACTTAGTTACTTGCTTCTAACAAATAAAATACGGCAGAAGTACAGTGTGTGATGTTCAAGATAAGATCTTAATATGCCTATGTCCTCCTCCTAGTTCTTTCTTGGAATTCTTGCTCTGGGGGAAGCCAGTTCACATGTTATGAGAACAATCAAGCAGCTTTACGGAGTAGTCTACATGGTGAGGAACATGAAGCCAGCAAGGAATTGAGGCCTCTTGCAAATAGGTATGAGAATGCCATTTTGGAAGTGAATCCTCCAGCCCATCAAGGCTTTGGATGACTGTAGCCCCAACTAAATCTATCTTTTTTTAAGTTTAGTTATTTATTTCATCTCAAAGAGACAGAGACTTCCGACAAGATCTCATGCCACTCTCCACACCCAGCCTCTGCCAGCCAGTATCGTGGGCACATGCATATGTACCTGCCCAGTGTGCAGCGAGACATCAGAACCCATGGCTTCTTCATGTGGTTGCAGCATCATGGAGTATATGTTAGTCTTGTGCTACTGTGGCTGGCCAGCGGACTAAAGCTTGACTGCAGCTTTGTCTGAGAAGCTGAGCCTGAACCCTTAGCTAACACATTACTACCTTCCTGGGTCTGAGCCTGTTGGATAATAATGGCTTATCTGTTAAGCTCTTGCATTACAAGACAATTTGTCATGCACAGCAGGTAATCAATATGGCAACTGACAATCACAGGTTTTAGAAATACAGGGGATTGGTACTGAGGATCCTTTCCCACCTTTTTCTAGAGTGGTCATCTGTGCCATAGAGACTAGAAAGCTGAAAACTACATTTGTGAAACTCCCTTACAACTAAGTGTGATTTAGATTTCACCAGTCAGAACGTGTTCATGTGCTATACAGAAGGGACAGGAAGGGAAGTCTCCTTTCTCTTTTCCCACCAGCAAGGTGTGGAAGGGTTTGGTTTCGTTCTGACAGAGGTCCTGGGACACCTCCTAGTTTTCTGATTACTAAGAGTCAAGATACAGTGCACCCATTTTTCTGTTGCTTTTTATACTGGATCTGGTGTGACTCTGGAGCAATCCAAAGTAGGGGCAGAGGATTGAGATCATGAAAGTTTACTGATCTTGGATGATCCCTGCTTGTAACTATGGGGCCATGATTTTGAAACCAGCAGCAGAAGAGGAAGCTTCTAAGTTTGACAGATAACTTCTTATCACCAAAAAAGTGGTGGCTCATTTGGTGACATGGTTCTAGTGTGGGCCTTCTGGAGATGTTCTGGAAAACTCAATCCAGAATCTTTTTCTTTGAAGCCTTCTTACATTCAGTAAATCTTTACTACTCTGTAAAAAGCACTCTTCTATTTTTACTAGCTATAGTGGATTCTGTTCTTTGCAACAGAATCTGGTTCAATATACCAGAGAAGTTAAGATTCTTTCAAAGGTGAGTACCTGAGTTAAAAAGTAAATAAAATGATGGACTCAGCCCCTTAAGAACCTTAGAATGTAACACAAGTAGACACATAAAGAAATGTGCAAGAATCATTGTAGATGCTGTTTTTCTGTTCAATGAATATTACTGATTCTCCTATGTATATGGCACTAGTCTAGGTTTGAGGAAAATAATAGTTAAAAAGTAAGCAATAAAAAGGCACTGTTTTTCTAAAGTTAATATTCTTATAGAGGGTTTATATAGTAAACAGACAAGCAAATAAATACCTAAATAAAATGATTTCAAACATCAGGAAGAGCTCTTGAATTTTTGGAGCAGTCATGATGCATTTTTGCATAGAAAAATACACTGTGACTTTTCTGAGAACCCAACATAAGTTTATTGGTGTAAAGAAAATGATCCAGTGGTTACTTCAGAATGATCCAGGAAAGCTTTTCAGAGGAGCTGAGACCAAAAATACTGGGGAACTAATTGCAAGAAGATCCATGATCCAGCGGTTACTTCAGAATGAATGATCCAGGAAAGCTTTTCAGAGGAGCTGAGACCAAAAATACTGAGGAATTAATTGCAAGAAGATCCAGAGACAAAGCGTTTTGGATGGAGTAAAGGAAGGATTTAAAAGGTTCAAGGTAAGAATAAGTGTGTTATGTTTGAAAAACATAAAGAAGAAAAGAGTAGCCTAGGGTTGGCAGGCGATGTGGTTAAGGGCGCTGGACCTCCACATGGCTGACTGTGGTTTGAGTCCTGGAGCTGGCAGCTTACTTTCTCACATTTTATTTATTTAATATTTTATTATTATTATTCATACATTAAGTAGCTATACATCATTTAGATTGAAGAGACTTTATCCAGCATGATATACAACTCAGTTCAGCTGAGACCACCATACACATCTTCATCAAGATAATAAACCTTATCTGTGTCCCACAAGTGTCTTACCTCTCCATTTCCCCCCCAAAATTTCCTATGCTCTTCATTGTCTCTAGTGTCCATTACAATTTGTAACACTTTTATGTTCTCCAGTCTTTAGTCTATACCATAGAGTATAGACAGTAAGTATATGTTAAGTGGAGACATACAATGTCTCTCTTTCATAGCCTGACTTGCTTTACTCAGTAACAAATCTTCTATATTTGTTCACTTTCTATTAAATTCCAGGGTCTACCAAGGCGTGCGCTCTCTCTCTCTCTCTCTCTCCTACCAAGGCGTGCTCTCTCTCTCTCTCTCTCACTCTCTCTCACTCTCTGACCCTCTTTCTGGTCAAATTTAAATAAATAAATAAAGTTAAATAAACTAATTTTTTAAAAAGTAGCCTAAGTATAGTAAGTTAGGGAGAAAATGATATAAGATGAAATTGGAAAGTTAGGCAGAACGAATTATGTAAGATTTTGTAGAGCATGATAAGGGTTTTTATTTTATCCAAAGTTTAAAGAATTTTAAGCCAGGGTGGAACATGACCTGATATAGATTTTACAATGACCCTCTAGCTGCTACAAGGGCAACTGGATGGTGGAGAAACAAACTGTGTGATCTTCTGGGCAAGAAATGTTGGGAGCCTTGAATTGAACAGAAGCGGGTGTGATGACCGACAGATGGAATCAAGAAATATTTTGAAGAAGGGATGATGGCATATGATAGTGGATTTGGAGGTAAGGAGAAATCAGGATTATTGTTAGATATTTTTATTAAGCAACTTGATGGATAGAAATGTTGAATCTCACAAAATCCTCTACATTACCTGTTCTGTGTATGAAGACAATACAGCAAGAGAGAAGAAGCTTGATTTCTATGTTACTTCCTGAAGAAGCACCACTCAACAGCATTGAACTAAGACACGATCAAAAAATAAAACTTTGTCAGCGTAAGTCTTTGAGATGTGGCGGCTTATTTGTCACTGCCATGCAGCATAGCTATGTGATCCTGACTGTTGGGTCACAGAGTCTGTAGCGCAGGAAAGAGATCTTACATGGTAAAAAACAAATGTGGAAGTCACTGTGTACAGGGATTAAATGTAAATAATATTTATACAATAAAAATATATAAATCTCCAGTATAAAAAAAGAATTCAGGAGAGCTTATGAAAGCCTAAAGCAGGGCAATGGCAATAGGAAGGAAGGTTAGTCAGATTAGAGAGGTGGAAAGAGAAAATCAACAGGACTGGGACCAGCATATGGTGTAATGATTATGTCGCTGGACTCCCATGTAGTAGACCACAGTTCAAGTCCCAGATCCAGCAGTTTGAAACTCACGCCAGGTGTGTGTGCATGTGTGCTCAAAATCCCAAGAGAGGAATGGAAGAAAAGGGATGGTGGTATAGCCATGGCCCCTGGGGTATGATTCCTTGCTTGAGATTTCTTTCTTGACAGAGTCTCTCAGTCTCTCTGGTGAGCACACATGCCCTATAGCAAAAATAAAAAAAAGAAAGAACATCAACACAACTTGTTTTTATTGCATGTCAAAGGAGACTAGAAGGACTCTGTACTTTCAGTTCAGGAATCTGGATAGAAAATGTGGCCATTCACTGGGACAGATAACACAGGGGAATAAGTGTGTCTAGGCGGAATGGGGAAGCTGAGAAAGAGACGGCAAGAATGAGTTTCGTCTTGGCATACTGCATCTGAGATAGTCCGGAAATCCCAGGCAGACTACCCAGTCAGCTATGAGATACTAAGATCAAAGTTTAGGTGACAGTTCAGACAGAAACCGTTGCATTCAGAAGTCAACAGAAATAAGTGGAAATTAAAAACCAATGAGTGGATAAAACTTCTTCCCTAGAGAGAATATCAGAGAAAAGAGAGTCAGAGACCAGGAACACAGGCCTAAGAAGCACAGCCTTTAAAAAACAAGAATGCTGAGAACATCACCAAGGCAGGAAAGGCTACAGGAGAGAGTAAGGTCATGGCCGCCAGGAAGACGGGACATTTCAAAAAGGAAAAACAAGAAAAGAGTAAGAGAAGAAACTGAAAGTATCCTTCAGACTTGGTTATTATTGCACAAGCAGGATTTGTGGGGAAATGGGGATGATGTCAAGTTTAAGTGCGTGGAAAAGTGAATGGAAGTTGAAGAAACAGAGACAATTTCCCCCCAAGCATTGCTGCTGGTACTAAGTTACTCTTTGAGCTCGTGCCACCCACTTTCCAGTGAATTCACTCTAGGGTAATGAAATTGCAGATAGGAAAGGGAATCAAAATGAAGAAATCTTCAAGAGTTGCCACTACCTGAAGTACCTTGTGAACAACTTTCTTGGATTTACTTGAAAACATTAAGCATGCTTAGAACTGCTTTTGCTCTGCTTGAGAGGTAAGCAAGTTATAAAAACATTCACCATATGTTTATATCAGTCTCACAAAAAATAACATTACTCCTTGAAATGTGCAGTTGTGTTTATTCATTATCCCTGGACCAAGCACAGTGCTTGACATAGCGTTGGCACCCCTTGCGTATTTATTGAATTAAATTGAGGCAACACTGTTGAGTCATCAGAAAAGTCATGACATATTTTTCTACTCAAAAAATGCGTCATGGGGGAACCAGCAGTTAGCGTAATGGCTATGTCGCTGGACTCCCACGTAGTCGACCGCGGTTCGCGTCCCGGACCCGGTGGCTTAAAACTCACGCTGGGCGTGTGTGCGTGCGTGCCCAAGATCCCGAGAGGAGAATGGAGAAGGGATTGCGGCGTGACCATCCCCCCTGGGTGGTGATTTCTCGCTTTCTGTCTCTCTGTCTCTCTCTGTCTGTCTGGCGAGCACACGCGCCCTATAGCGAAAACCTCTCCAAAAAAAAAAAAAAATGTGTCATGACTTTTCTGACAAGCCAATAGTTCCCAGATCAAATCCCATTACTTGTAGAAGCTGGTATGTATTTATACTCTTTTATGCCTCCACCCAATTTCGAACCCAGCATTTAATAGTTTCCCAAAACATAATTTTAGCTTTCTTTTAAAAATAACACCTTGCAGCATGGCCATCCCCCCAGGGGATGTCTCTCCAGTGACTACATGTGACCTATGGCAAAAACAAAACAAATAACTCATGCTGGGTGCCTGTGCTTGCGTGTCCAAAATCCCAAGAGGAGAATGGAACAAAAGGGATTGCTGTGTGGCCATCTCCTCTGGGGGGTGATTTCTTGGCATCTGTCTCTCTGTCAAGTACATGTGTCCTATTCTGTCTCTCTGTCTCTCTGTCAAGTACATGTGCCCTATAGCAAAAATCTCTTAAAAAAAAAAGCTTACAGTAGGATCCTTTTTAGTATACAGATCTATAAACTTTGAGCAAACACCTAGAATCATACAACCATCAATGCATTAATAGGAATAATTTTTATCCACAAAATATACATTACACACTACGACCAAAAGAAAATTTTACATTCAAGGATAAAGAAATGTGTAAATCATCTGAAAATTATTGTGTTGTTTAAACTCTAGAGAAATCAAGAATATAGGACCTACAAAAACCAGAATAGGAGCAATGAAACAAAAACAAGAGAAGATGAAACTAGAGCTCGCAGATATCGATAACATTGACTTAAGATTTAAAAATACAGTCATCAAAATTTAAAAAATTCTCACTAGAAGAGTTCATTGAAAATAAATATGAAAAATGAATCAATTAAAGTTAGAACTGAGGAAATCTCAGATGACACAGCAGAGATAGATAAAAGATGAACATTATGAAAGAGAATTAAGGATTTATTGAGAAGTCTCAAGATATGTCTAATAGAACTTCCAAGAGAATAATCACTAAGAGTTTTCCAGAATTAGGGAAAGGATAAATCTTCAGACAAAAAAAGGCACATGAAACAACAAAATAATAGATAAAATTTAATGTACTTCCATATATATTGTGATAAAGTTCAAAATATCAAGGAAAAAGAGCTACAGAAGGAAAAGATCACTCAGGAATGATAATCTCAGCAGCAGCAAAAGATAAAAAAGACAGTGAAGAATACCTTCAAACTATGGAGGAAACATTTCAAATTCTCTATCTTAATTAATTAGACAGGGTAGAAATAATATTTCAAGTTGCATAAGAGAAAATGGTGACCTGCAAGTCTCTGAAAGAATTACCAGGAAATGATGTATTTCCACAGAAGAGAAAATATCCTGGAAAGAGTAGACTAAAAGAAACAAAAGTCAGAAAAAATTATTGACAAAACTTTTTTTTATAAGTCTGTTTCTGTTACACAAATAGTAGAAAACATACTTCCTGGGCCAGCAGGTGGCATGGTGGTCAAGGCACTGGACACAGTTGACTCAGTTGCTATGGACACAGTTGACTACAGTTCGAGTCTTGGACCTGGTGACTTGCTTTCTCAATTTCCATCTCTCTTTCTCTGGTCAAATTAAAAAATAATAACAAATATATAAAATTAAACAATTTTTTAAAATAAAGAAAATAGATCCTCCAAGAGTACAACGCACACTTTGGTTCAGGTATATATTTAGGGTCTTCAACGAGTCCATGGAAAATATGTATTATAAAAAAGAAATTATGTATGGATTCTAAAGATTCCTTTGCATCAAAATAAACTTGTACTCAGGACCAGTAGATGATGTAATGGTTACATTGCTGGACTCTCATGTAGTTAACCATGGTTCAAGTCCCGGACCTGGTGGCTTAAAACTCATGCCAGATACATGTGTGTACATGTCCAAAATCCCAAGAGGAGAATGGAGGAGAAGGGATTATGGTGTGACCATCCCCACATGGGGGATGATTTCCCACTTTTTGTCTCTTTCTGTCTGTCTCTCTGGTGAGCACACAGGCCTTATAGCAAAAATCTCTCTTAAAAAATTACATAAATAAATGAACAAACTTGTACTTAATTCTATGTTCCCATGAAAATTTAGAAATCCTTTCATAAAAAACATTCTGAGTTCCAAGAACAACTTATTTCTGAACAACATATTAGCATCAATAGCTTAGAAAATAAACTATAAACAATGGCTGGCACTTTTAGTTTTTTAAAGAACCTAGAATTAAGGAATGTTTAAAGATCAAATGTGGATGGACCAGCAGATGACATAGTGGTTATGTCACTGGACTCCCACATGGTTGATTGCAGTTCGAGTCCCAGACTTCGTGGCTTGAAACTCACATCAGGCACATGTGCATGTGTGCCTAAAATCCTGAGAGGAGAGTAGAGGAGAAGAGATCGCTATGTGTCCATCCCCCTTGGGGCGTGATTTCTTACTGTCTGTCCCTGTGTCTCTCTCTGTCTCTCTGGTAAGCACATGTGCCCTATAGCAAAAGTGGAAACATACACATTTTTGCCTGTTTAAACTGTGTGTGGTATTTAATGGCTGCCCATAGTCTAGTCCCAAGGACGGCATTCATAGCCAGAGCGGGTGTTTATGGCAGGCAAGTTAGTCTTAGCAAGGTCTGCAGAGCAAAATTGCCTCAGGCCATCTTAATCTTAGATCTATTTTAATTATAGTAGGCAATCTCCTGAAATAATATTTCCAGTCATAGGATTTGATTTGCTATATATTATCTTTCATAGCAACTTAGAAAAAAAATAACCACCCAACTCCTCGGTGAACTTGTGCGGAACCAGAGTATAATTACGGTTTCTTATAAATCCGTCAGATATCGCAGGACAGTGAATGGAGATAAGTTTCATTGTACGCTCTCTCATTCATCCTAAAAAGGAGAATTTGAAATGGCCTCCACCCCGTGCTTTGACTGATTCTGGCTTAATAGGACCCTTTAAGCTCTTTCTGTGTCACTTTGGAGGTGACTGGCGCTCCTCAGAACTTTTCTGAGCAGAAGCTGTAGAACAGAGAGCATGTGTCGTCTCTCAGCAGTTGCGATTAGGAGCTGCCAGCAAATGAGGAAGTCTTAGAAATTTTACTTCTAGTTAGACAAAGCCACAGTGTCGTGAAGAGAAATGGTAATGAGTCATTTGACATCAAGTACATATATGTATACGTGTGTCTGTATGAAAGTACACCTTCTGTGTGGCCTAGTTATGACATCACAATTTTAGTTATGAAATTGATAAACAGTTATAGAAAATAGTACATATGTGTATACGTGTGTCTGTATGACACACCTTCTGTGTGGCCTAGTTATGACATCACAATTTTAGTTATGAAATTGATAAACAGTTATAGAAAATTTGGAAATGAAAAAAGTTAAAACACATCGTCTCATTATCTCAGGACATTTGTTGGCTTGATTTATTTTCCTCTTGCGTTTGTTTTCTGGGCATAGTTTTTATGGTTGTAATCATGTAGCATTTACACAGTTTTAAATGCAGGTTTAAATCACAGACACTTTTCCATTTTGCTAACTTTCACAGCTATCATTTTAAATGACTATTTCATTATGGGGACATACCATGATTTATGAAACCGATCACCTACTTCTGGCCATTTTTAGCTATCTGATATTTTGACCATTATAAAAATCACCTCCATGAACATCAAGCTTATAGCTGTTTTCCCTATCTAGTTTATTTTCTTCAGATAGGTTTCCAAAAGTAGAATTACTAAATCAACAGGCATGAAGGTGTTTATGATTCTTAATGTATATTGCTACAATATTTCCCAAAAATGTGGCCATTTTCAGTGACACCATGGAAGTGTTATGTTTCAGTCTGCCATCACGCACCATGAGATTTTAAACTTTAAAGCAGTGTCTCTCAGAAGAGTGATTTCTGGAACAGAAGCATCAACATCACCTGGGAACTTAGTTGAAATGCAAGTCTCTGATCAGCCCCCCATCTCCTGAATCATACTCTCAGGGGCAGGACCCAGAAGCTTGTAGAAAGCAACTCCATCTAGGACGTCATGATGCACACTCAAACCCAAACACCATTGGTCTACAAGCAGTGACTTTCAGTCTTAGCTTTACATAAGAGTCACCTGCGGACCTTTAAACGCTGCAAAAACCTGAAGTAGAGAGAGAGAGACAGACAGAGAGACAGAAAGCAAGAAATCACCCCTCCAGGGGAGGATTGCCACACCACAATCCCTTTTCCTCCATTCTCTTCTCAGGATCTTGGGTGCACATGCATACGCACCTGGTATGAGTTTAAGCCACCCGGTCTGGGACTCGAACCACGGTCAACTACATGGGGGTCTAGTGACATAGCCATTATGCCAACTGCTGGTTCCAACATTAGTATTTTTTTTAAAAAGTCTGCGTTATTCTAATGTGCAGCCAAGGCCAAGAACCAGTAGTCTCAAGCACATAATTCTTGAATCTAGGGCATTGGTATTGTCTGGGAGTTTGTTAGAAGTATAGGAAGACTTCAAAAGTTTGTGGAAAAATGGCATTAAAGAAATTTTTTTAATATACACACCCCCCCCACCCCCCGCATTCATACAGTGTATTCTCCTGTAATCATGTAAGTAAACAAGTGGAAAAGTACATGGGAACATGGATATGAACAGACAAACGTAGATTTAGATATATGAAGAGAGATGTTGGCTAAAGGCATGGGCCAGTGATACGTAATAGTCCCTCATTACTAATTTTATTATATTTCTTTACCTGCTAATGTAAGAAACTACTGTACATGCTCATTTACCTAATGGTTTTCAAGAATAATGACTTTAAAGATAAAGTTGGAATGTTTTGAGCTATAACATTTTTAAAGAATTGGCTGATTACTAAATTACTGGCTTGCAGAGGAAAAAAAAAAAAAAAAAAGGAAGAAAACATTCCCCAAACCAAAAGAGGACGA
>NW_006203786.1:807172-840747 GCF_000334495.1 Tupaia belangeri chinensis
TTCCTAACCTGAGTTCTTTGAACCTTCAGTGGAAGCATGAATGGATTTTACGAGTTCTCTGAACCCTTTAAAATCGCAAGGAAGTTGTTTGCAGGTGGGTCATGCATCTTTTGAGTGGGATCACCAATTCTATCAGGTGATCAAAGATATCTGTGTGCCACTCACTGAGAGCAAGTAACCTTCCTTGGACTGAGTCGCCAGATACATATACAAGGTCAGTTCTGGATAGGGTGGAAGATGATCTGCTTGTATGTTTGGGCCAGAGTGATGAGATGCTGGGTGAGATTGAAGGAGAAAAAAAAAATCAGGACTGATTTTTCATACTTCACCTTTCCTAGATGACCTGGAAAGTACATTTGAATAAGTTTTTAGGGCCCATGCCTCCCTCTTGCAGTGCTGCTTCTCTATATCCTCAGAAACTGACCCCAGAAATAACCATCAAGTTCAAAGAACACATAGAGGCCATGTAATCTAAGCTTGAGTCAGGGCCTTGGAGGCAGATGGGCAACAAGCCCAAAGCTCTTAACTATCCCTTTTTATTCATCAATTTTATTTGAGTGACTTGCTAGAACTACGGTATGATTAAGATCATGAGCTTTGGGCTCACGTAGGCTCACCTTCAACGTGTATTTCCAAGTTACATGTGCCTTGGCAAATCTTGAGTTATTTAACTTTCCATCTTGGTTTCCTCAACTTTAAGAATGGAATGCCAATAGTATCTTCTTTAGAGAGTCAAAATGAGGATTAAATGAAATGACATATGATGAAAAGAGATCTACAGAGTGCTACAATGTCCTTCAGACATCGTGTACTAAAATAAATGGCAGATATTTACCATAATCATTACCATCCTCGTCATCATGGGAGAGCTTGATGGGCCTGGAAAAGCGAACAATTCCCATGGAAAAATAACTTCAGCTATTTGGGTTCATTGACTCCATAATAAATGAAATTGTTGGTGATTTTTGTTATTAACCTGCAACTTCAAAGCCTGTTGTGTAAAGAGTTCAATCAATGGGAATAAATGTTATGGACTATTCCATGAAGACTGGGGACAGGATGGCAGTGCCGTGGTAAAATGGTTCATGTTCCGTGTTCATGCTCAAGACTTCCCTGCATACGCTGGGCACATGCATGTCCGCAGTTGGGGCCGGCTGGAGTTGGTAAAATGGTTCATGTTCTGTGTTCATGCTCAAGACTTCCCTGCATACGCTGGGCACATGCATGTCCGCAGTTGGGGCCAGCTGAAGTTGGGGATGAATCATGGCATCAAAATCTGTTGGGGTGCTGTTTCTCTCATTGATGGGGAAAAAAAATCAATAAAAAAAGTGTCCACAAAGACAAATCAAACTATTAGTTATACTATACTAGTACTCGCTGTCAGTGTTAGAAATAAAAAGCTTCATACTACAATGGGGCTGGTGGGTTGACATGCACTCTAGTCTTGATCTCAGCAATGAGATAGCAAATACATATTGAAGACAGTGAAAAATCCAGCTGTTTATATGACTGCTCAGTGAGTAATTTCTGTAAATCCAGTGTCTAGTCAGCTGTGACCGATGATATCCTTTTTTTTCTTTTTTTTTTTTAAGAATTATTTTATTTAACTTTATTTTAATTTGACCAGATATGGAAAGAATGAGAGATAGATGGAAAGTGAGAAAGCAAGCCACTAGGTCTGGTACTCGAACTGCAGTCAGCCACGTGGGATTCCAGCACCCTTAACCACCACACCACCTGTTGGCCTCGATATCCTTTCTAAGATCATTGTAGTGATTGTTGTAGAAAGGAAAACATATTTCATGAAATTTTGTTTGAGATTTGCCATAAAGTACATGTGCTCTCCCGAGAGAATGAGAACAAGAGATACATATTGAGAGAAAGCACCCTGCACGGGGCATGGTCATGCCGCAATCCCCTCTCCTCCATTTGTTCCTTCTTTGGAGACTTTTGGGCTTGCGTGCACACACGACAGGCATGCTTCTCAAGTCTAGGACTTGAACTGTGCAGTGAGCCATGTGGAACCTAGCTTCTCTAACCACCAGGCCCCAGACGGTCTCACATTTAAAAAAAAAAAAATTTACATTGTGAATACAATTGCCAAAACATTGACCTTTAGTAATGTCACAGCCGCAAGATTTACAGTTTTGGTGCTATAGGAAGACAGTCTCTGCTCTTCAAGGGTTCTTGTTTTAAAAGATTTTTTCCAAGGATTTCTTGAGCCACTAAGAATCTCCAGTTCCTCCCTAAGCCTAGTCCCTTGCTATGGGGCCTCCCTGCTAGCCCTCAAACTCATAGTGCACAGTGAAAGGCGGACCTCAATCACTTCTGAACATGGGCCACCACGGAGGCCTGGTTAGTCTCACCACAGTCCTCACTGTCAGCAATGCCTTCTACCTACGCATTGCAGCCTCTTCCAAGGCCCTACACCATCCCAGAATAATAAGAGAAGGCAGTCTCTACCTACGCATTGCAGCCTCTTCTGAGGCCATACACCATCCCAGAATAATAAGAGAAGGCAGTTTTCTCCTACCTAGACTCTCACTGCCAGCATCTGCCAGTCTTCCTCACGTTCCCTGCCTCCTCCAGCCCATCCAAGCAGTACAGAATTTCTCTGAAAAGAACACTAACCACACCCACCCCTCAAATAGTTTGGAACTCTGTGGGATAAAGTATCATCTTTTGCCTATTCTCTTCTTCCTCTGTCATGGTCACAACCCCAGAATCTTGCCCAGACCTTCACATCAGAGGTGGCCTTAGACAACACTGAATTGTTGGGAGTCATGATGCATTTTTTTTTTCAATGAAAAAAGCATTTTTGAAAAATATGTCATGACTTTCCAGACAACCTAATGTATCTGGTTTGTGAATATAAATATATAAATGTGCTGCCTGGAATGTAAGCTCCGTGAGGTAGGGATCATGTCTGTTTCAGTTCCCCTTTTTTGAGAGGTTTTTGTTATAGGGCACGTGCGCTCGCCAGACAGAGAGAGATAGAGACAGAAAGCGAGAAATCACCCCCCAGGGGGGATAGCCACGCTGCAATCCCTTCTCCTCCATTCTCCTCTCGGGATCTTGGGCACGCATGCACACGCGCCTGGTGTGAGTTTTAAGCCACCGGGTTCGGGACGCGAACTGTAGTCGACTATGTGGGAGTCCAGCCACATAGCCATTATGCTAACTGCTGGTCCCTGTTTTGGTTCCTATTGTAACACCAGAATGGTCACATGGTAGTTACCTCAATTTATATTAACTTACTAATTAACTCAAAACTTCTGCCTGAACAAAACCTTCTATCTTTGAAGCAATTCATGACATCTACCATTCTGCCCTATCGACTTCTTTTACCTACGGCTTTATATTCCAGGGTTGTGATTCAGATATTTTGTATAAAGGATAACACTTTAAGCAGGGATGACCCAATGAGAACTTAATTCTATTTTAATGTATTAATTAATCAATCATTTACCACAGCCCACTGAAAGAGAGATAGGAAACAGAGGAACTGGGAATTACAACTTGGGGACAAGACGCCTGGACTGAAAGTAAGAAGTTCTGGGTTCCAATTTCAGCTCCACCAAGTAGACAGCCTATTTGCCTTAACAGAAAATGTAATAAATGATATAATCCAGTGCACACAGAATTCGCTGTTGACAGGGTTGCTGTGGGAAGCAAATGAGATGAGGCATGTGAAAACTTGGGTTACGACGAGCTACAGAAGTACAAGAATTTCACTCTAGCAGAACTCAGTGGATTTATATGTTCAGAGGATGAGACACCGGTGCTGGGATTTCGGGGCAACAAGGATGTGAGGTGCCATACCTGAGAAGGGGACACAGCAGATGAGATTAACAGGGGTTGAAGGCAAATCCTTTCACTTCTGAGTTGGACCAAAGGCATATTTAAGACTATCTTCCAGACTAGGAAACACCAGGCTTGCCTTCTACCGAAGTTAATCATGTGGGATAGGCAGGACGGGGTTGCCAGCCTCCCTAGCACTTACACATGCATGACACGAGCACATCGCTGCACCAGGGTGCCCTAGCCTGCCAGGGTTCACCCCCAATGATCTCTGGGATGCCATGCCCAGGGGAACGCAACCTGAATACCAAATTATTCTTTAATCTTTTCTCTAGAAAGGATTCTGAGCTGCTATAGGTGTTGAAATCAGCTATTTTCTGATTAGAGGGGCAAAAGTCATTCAACTTTTCCCCTGTAATCCT
The DNA here is from genome assembly GCF_000334495.1 of Tupaia belangeri chinensis. Taxonomy (NCBI): domain Eukaryota; kingdom Metazoa; phylum Chordata; class Mammalia; order Scandentia; family Tupaiidae; genus Tupaia; species Tupaia belangeri. The sequence continues at coordinate 811,396 of NW_006203786.1, forward strand.
AGCAAACATCCTCTAGCCATTACATAGCTGCAGAGCTGATACATATATTTAAATGACCCCAATTATACATTGTTGCACTTGGGCTGGGAAGAGTGGTATTCTCAATTCTTAAACTAATTCTCTCATATCAAATCACTTGACTTATTTGGGCAAGTGAGAGAGTTAAAGCTAAAGTTTAATTATAATCCAGTGCACACAGAGAATTCACTTTTCTGAAGTACCTAAGACTTGTACTGGCATATTTTTTTAATTTCAAGGACATCAAAGCCAGATTTCCAGATTTCTCTTGTCAATGGATGTCAGATTGGCAAAGCCAGAATTGAGAGTGGAATGGGAGTTCTAACTGTATTTTGCTATAATCCATGGGGTAGCCTGACCCACGTTTAAAACTGCATCTTTGAGGATTATGTCATGGTTGAAAGTTAAAACAAGAGCAGGAAACAGAAAAGGATGATGTAATTTTTGTTACTTGTTTAAGTTCCTTTAAAGTTGGTTGGAGAGTTATCTAATTTTTCACATGCTGATATTTAAAAGGAAGATTTGTTTGGATTTCTTTTTAAACACTGAAAATGGTTGCTTAGCAACTCCTTCCTGCATTGCATGAGTCTGTTATGATTTCCACCTGCTAGAGGAAAACATCAATAAAATTATTTCTTTGCAAATCAGAAAAGTAGGAAAGTGAACTAGTGAGGCAAATAGATGCACGATACACTTGCACGATTCCAAAGACTTCCAAAAACATATGCACTTACTTAAAAAAAAAAGTTAATATTTTACAAAATGTACTTTAACGAAATGTAACAATAGCCCGGCGTTACATAATGCCTGTTTCAGTACAATGTCTGTTGGAACAGACCATATAGAAACAGCTTCGTGTTTGACCTGAGTGACCCACTTTATCTGAGGGATAACACCAAGGCCTGCCATCTCCCAGACCTCTCTCAGACACACAGTACCCAAAATTATCACCCACGGAGGCGATCTGCGAGTTGAGTGTTTGAATTCAGAAGACCCTGTGAATGTGATGTGCCATCTGGGAGGGCTACCGCCTCTATCCCTACGCGGATGCTACATCACACCGTATATTTGGGCACACGGATATAATGTTCAAGACACTTTCTTGCCTCAAAAGGCATCTGAGCTTAGGCTAGGCTGCTGCAATGGTGCTTCAGTCATAATTAAGGTGTTCAGGTAGTCTGCATGCCAAGGCTTCTAACTGCATACCCACGTCTGTTCTAGCTTCTCTCCATAGTAAAACCCCTCATTTCTAGTTCACTGCCTTTCTCAGTCTTCCTTGCCTAGATATACCTCTGTGCCTAATTCTGGCCAACAGGATATAAGTACAAGTGCTGAGTGGCAATAAGACTTCTTTAAAATTGCTGCTACAAGGGGTCTGGGGAGAAATGTGCACATATCGAAATGTTCTCATTGTAAGCCAAACAATATGATTGAAAGTATATACAAAAGAATAAAAAAATAAAAAATAAAATAAAATTAAATTAAATTAAAAAAAAAAAAACAAAACTGCTGGTAGAGGCCAGCAGGTGGCGTGGTGGCTAAGGCACTGGACTTGTACATGACCAACTACAGTTTGAATCCTGGACCTGGTGGCTTGCTCTCTCGCGCGCTCCTCTCTCTCTCTCTCTCTCTCTCTCTCTCTTTCTCTTGCTCTCACTCTCTGGTGAGCACAAGTACCCTATAGAAAATTTTAAAAACTAATAAAATACATCTCTTTCAAAAAATAAGCTGCTGCTGATTTGTGCATTTCTCTTTGATTATCTAGTTCCCTGAAAATAAAGATGTGATTTTGGAGCTCTAGAAGCCACTTTGGGCCATGAGGTCAAGGGCCAAATGTAAGGACAGTGAAACGAAGATCTAGAAGATGCCTGATCATGGTGCACCTTCCAAACTAGCTCGGAGATGCCCAGAGAAGAGTGAGCTTCTATGGCATTCAATGCACTGTTTTCAGATTTTCTGCCTCATGTGGCTGAATCCAATCCCAACTATACTGCGCTTAGTACAATAAGCTAAAGCTTGACTGAGAGCTTAGTAGGCATATTTTTTCCTTTTAAGAATAATACAAAGCAGTGTACCTGAAATTCTGCAGTGAAGAAGATACAGCCTCTCCCTACTTTTGATTTTTGCACATTCAACACTGTAAAAGGCAGGTCGGTGTAGGATCAAGAAGTCTAACCTGAAACTTAGTTCCCTTTTCACTGAGGGGGAAAACAAGCAAATAAAAAAAGCCGGTAGTGATCATGCTCTAGCAGAGCACCCAGGGACAATTTTTTAAAAGATTTATTTTATTTAACTTTATTTGTTTATTTGAATTTGACCAGAGAGAGGGAGGGAGAAAGAAAGAGAGAGAGAGAGAATGAGAAGGCAAGCAACCAGGTCCAGGACTCGAACCATGGTAGGCCATGTGAGAGTCCAGTGTCCTTAACCACCATGCCACCTGCTGGCCCATGGGATGAATTTTTAATATGACTTGGTTATTTTGGGGTTTTAAAGTCCATTATAAGGTATAGAGAGTAAGTCTGAAGAAGTTACCTCCTGGGTGGATTCAACTTGTTAATTTACTGATAAACATAGCTTAATTACACTTTAAAACTCATTTTAACATTTTTTTTCTTTCTAAATCATCTTGAATATTTGACCTAGAGCATTCTGGACACAAGTATTGAAAGACTCCTAGATTTGGACTCAGGTTGGCTCCCAAGCTTTGGCAAGCCCAGAAGTTATTCACCATGTAACCATGGTGGAAGATGATGCCTTCTGCCCTGGGTACATCCAGCTGATGAGGCCTGACCTGCTCGCATCTCATGTGTACTATGCCATTGCAGGTGTGGGCGTGGACCAGACTGCTCAAACTCCCATAGGGCTCTGCACCTGTGTCCTAGAACAGGTTATAAACACTCCGTACCTCAGTTTCCTCTCCTGTAAAGTGGGGATAATAACTCAGTTGTTACAAGGATCTAATGGTACATGGAAAGTGTATAGAATTGTGCCCAAGTACACAGTATAATGCTGAATAAATCACAGCCATGAGGATCTCCTGTACCTGGCACAGGGCAGGTGCCAAGGGTTAAGAGCTATTGACTATGTGAAAGCTGGTGATGGGACCACGGCCACATTTCTTGTAGTGTCTTGTTCCTGTCCTAAGTTTGGCTGAACTTCAGTTTAAAAAACTAAAAAAGGAAAATACAGAGGCGTTAGTTAAGCAGGAAGCCTAGCGTCTCTCTCCACATCTTACCATCCTTGAGCCATGGACCCTTTGGTGAGAACCATGGGCCTTCTCAGGAAAATGTTTTTAAATACAGCTAATAAAGCACTTAGGGCTACAAAGAACACTAATTAGATCCGAATATAGCTATTAACATTTTTCTGAAAGTATAACCATGATTGTGTGCTTATTTATAGCACATTAGCTAGTAACCATCAGCCGGCATTGACTTTACTTTCTTATTTTTTGTGCTCTGGATGCCCTGGCATTCTCAGCCTTGATCACTGAGAGACAATCTCTTGCAGAGCTAATTCTCAGAGAGTCACCCCTGATTTACAAACCAACCAATCCAGAGCCCACAGGGACCACCATTAGGGACCACCTCTACTGCCCAGAGTCCTCCACAGTTATTTGACATGCCCAAGCCTCAGTTGACTCAGCCTACCTTTTCTGCCTCATCTCTTTTGCCCCATGAAAACCATGGTGAAGACTATGCTTGCCCTTCCCCTCCTGCCTCCTAACCAACCCTGGTACTTCCCCCTGTGACCATACATGGTCTGCTGCGCCTCCTGTTTCTAGAACTCTGGGAGTGTAAACTTTTTTATGAAAATTATTTCCACATCTGCCTGTCTTATCATACCTGATTAATACCCAATTGACCATACCTGGGCATACATGTTAGAACACTAGCAGCAGGTCTAATAAGTTCATCAACTTACAGAAATGATGTTTCAGAATATTCCCAATGACTACAATGTGACCTGACCGTATCTGTGATTTCCGTTAGTGACAAAGTCACAGATGCCAGCAATTCTGCAGTAGTTTTATCTACAGTAAGAGTTGAAGGAAATGCTTCATTTCAAACAGGGTAATAAAGATTAAAATGTATTTTTTCCCCATCCATGTTCACTAATCCTTGAATCAGATGAAGAACTCCTGTGCACAGATCTAATTGATTTTGTACTGGTCACAAACTGGAGGGTCTCCAAAACTGAGGTCAATTTGGATTCCGAGAATTCCGACCATCTACCATTCCAGTCCTCTACCAACGAAGGCAGGCTAGACATCACTAAGAAGCTTTACCGCCTAAACGCACAAGACTTCTGAGCAATTGTTCCAAAGCAGGAGAGAGACACTTTCCACTTTCTCAAGGAGAGCACTGTTTCACCTCCTGCAGGGCTCCCAGCATTCTCCCTGCAGCTGTCACTGGTCTCCGTGACAATGGCTCGGTAAGATACTTCAACGCAATAGCTTCTAGAACTGCTGTCGTAAAGAAGCATTTCAGAATCTTAAAAAGACTTGTAGCTTTTGCCACAAAAAAGTACCATTTAAATATGTTCAGAACAGAAAAGGTTTTAAAGGAAATGGTACATATAAATATAAGGCAATTTGCATGGAAATTGCAAATAAGTATACCCTTTGACCCAGCAATTCTCCCTCTGGGAATTTACATACAAGTCTACTTACACAGGTACACACACACACACAAAATCATGGTTGTACTGTTTGTGACAGGAAAGGATTGGACATAGCCCAGATGTTCATCAGTAGAGGACTGGTTAAATAGACAGCCATCTATCCAGTTGAAAATACTATTTGGATTTTTGAAAAAGAATAATAAAGCTGTCTATGCATCGAAGTGGAAACATTTTCAAGAAATGTATACATAGTATGCTATCTCATGTGTAAATAAGAGGAAATTAGAATATACACACACCTAAACAGAAGATGGACAAGAAATTAAGAACAGTGGTTATTTGTAAGTGGGGCCGTGGAAATCATGTAGCTGTTAGATAAGGATGGGAAAGATATTGTTCAGTTTCACCTTTAGAAACACCACAATCTGGGAACCAGCAGTTAGCGTAATGGCTATGTCCCTGGACTCCCACGTAGTCGACCACGGTTTGTGCCCCGGACCCAGTGGCTTCAAACTCATGCCGGGCACATGTGCGTGTGTGTCCAAGATCCCGAGAGGAGAATGGAGGAGAAGGGATTGTGGCGGGACCATCCCCCCGGCGGGTGATTTCTCGCTTTCTATCTCTATGTCTCTCTGTCTGTCTGGCAAGCGCATGCGCCCTATAGCAAAAAACCTCTCTAAATAAAAAAAAAGAAAAAAGAAATACCACAATCTGTATCTATAGACATATATTAAACTAAGACGAATGAATGTACATCAGCTCAAAACATATGTAAGAGAAAGTCTCCATGGTTTTGCCTCATACCTCCTATAGGCTAGAATGAGTTTACTTCTCACATCCTAAAAAGATAAATGTTTGCTTATATGACAATATTGCCTAAGGCCTTCTTTGTCCAGAGACATTATCAAATGTTTTTTGTTGTTGTTGTTGTTGTTTCCCTGAAGAAGATAAAGACAATCACTGGAAACATTTATAAGACAGAAGCAAGAAACACAAACCTCTACCTAGGAAGTTTAAAAGGAACCACTTATAAATACATTTATTTTGAGCAGATTTACCACAGCTTATCAAATGATTCTGGGCAGTTGACCATACCAGGGTTGATTGTAATGACCTGTGAGGGGATTGTCCACAGAGCAAATGATATATGACAAACTCCAGACCTGAGCCAGCTTCCCTGGACAACAGCTCTTCTCTTTCCATTTCTTCTCCTCCTTCTTCCTCCCTCCAACCGTCCAGCCATTGCGTTTTCAGGGAATGCAAATTAATGTCAACTCTGGACTAAGCAAAACACAATCAAGAAAGTAAATCTGCCTACGGAAAGATCAAACAGCACAAAACAGAGCCAAATAGAACTGACTTTTGAATTATCTGCTGCTTTGAAATGCCAAGTCCATTGGTGAAAACAGCCAAGTGTACATTGTAAAGACTCAAGAGAGTGGAAAACACTCTAGAAACTCCCCTGACTGGCTTCCTTCAGGTACCCAAGCTGAGAGTGAGTCTTCATATGTCGGGAGGTTGGGAAAATCATGACACATTCTTGCACAGAAAAATTTGTCAGGACGTTTCTGAGGACCCGATAGAAGGCACAGGACAAGTGGGTTGGATTGAAGATTTCCTGGCAAAAGGGCTGGCGGCTGGTGTGGTGGCTAAAGGCACTGGACTCTCACATGGCCAAGCACGGTTCAAGTCATGGACCTGGTGGCTTGCTTTCTCATTTTTCCTCTCTTCCATTCTCTCTCTCTGACAAAACTGGAAAATAATGATAATAAATAAAGTTAAATAAAATAGTTTCTAAAAAGAAAAAAAAAAATTCTTGGCAGGAGGCCCTGGCCCCCAAAGCACAGAGCTGGCTGGTACACAGGGAGAGAGCGCACAGAGACCAGGTATGGGTCAAGAGAGCACATAGTAATCCTAGCTTGGGGCTGTGGGGAGCCCCCCCAGGGGCCCTCTGTCCTGCTGCCTTGGATTTGTACAGACTTTCTGGTGGAACACACGTTCTGGTCTTTCTAAAGGGCAGGGCTCATGGGGGCCCACCACCCAGTGCTGGTGCTAGAGTAGGAAGACAGAAGGCGAGACATGGGCACTAACGCCTTGACTCAGACCCCACCCAGGAGACCCAAAGAGGGGGACTCGGAAAGTAGGCGTTGGGACTGGCTATTACTCTTCTAAAAGTGGGGACATAGAACCCCCAAGCTGGTCCCTGAGAAACACAGATATGATTTTGACACAGGAAAGCCGAGTAGGAAGGAAGGAGGTGGAGGTACCTCAGTGACTGGCCCAGTGTACTCATGGAGAAGCACCAGAAATCAATGCTCAGGGTGTGTCTTCCCAGGAGAGTCACTCAATCCTGTGACTTTAATGAATGCTCATGAACAGTTACTGCGTGCTGGGCACTGTCCTAGGATACAGGGGCACAGAAATGGACAAAAGCAGTTTGTGTGACATACAGAAGCACGGCGGCATGTGCATGAGCGTGTGTGCGAGCACGTGTGTGTATGGTGGGGCAATGCAACAGGTGTAATTGGTGCCTGTACATGCCTGTGTGTCCTGGACCCATCTGCCATCCTCCACAGGATAGCAGGGACCAGGCTCAGAGAGACGGACTCCCTGCCTTCAGGAATAACCCTTAGGCCTCAGCCCTCAGCCAGTGACAGACAGGAACTGGAGGGTACGCGTCAGCCTGTCCTTCCTGGGTAGCCTAACTCCGCAGGGCTCTCAGAGCTCCCCAGCAAGCTGAGCATCAGTTGCCCACAGCAGCAAACAGCCAAGTACATGACATCATTTACCGTGGTTTCCTTCGCATTCCTCTCTCACTTGCCCACTTCCTTACCAGTCCTTCGTGGAATCACTTCCCAAGAACTGATTCCATTCAAATCCCTGACTCAGGGTTGGTTTCCAGGGAAACTCTCCAACCCAGCCAATCAACAACCATTTTGGGGATGGAAAAGATGAGCACTAATTTAAGTTTAGAGAACGAAGAAGGTAAAAGCAGGGCGAGGGGTAGGGTCATGCTGGCACTTTAGGCAAATGAGACCATGCAAGGAAAAGAGACAAAGCTTCCTGGTGAATTGAACTTTGAGCACTTTGGTGGCTGGGTACAGAGTGAGTAGAGGCAGTGGGGAAAGAGATCAGTCAGGAAAGGGGCCTAGGCCCACATCTCCCTGCCCCTAGGGGCCATTCTACAGAGCCTTTCTTTTTCTTTTTTTTAAGGCTTTTGTCATAGGGTGTGTGTCATCAGAGAGAAATAGAGAGACAGTGAGGAGGGAAAGGGAGAAATCACCCCCCTGGGGGGATGACCTTGCTTCAGTCCCTTCTCCTAGGATTTTGGGTACACATACACACATACCCAGTGTGATTTTCAGGCTGCCAGGTCCAGTACTTGAACTGAGGTCCACCACATGGAAGTCCAGTTCTTTAACCACTATGCCATCTGCTGGCCCTGCCTTTCTAAAGACTGAAAATGCAGACTCAATGCTTGGTGTCAAATGGGCATAAGAAGAATGGGATCAGCATAGTAAATCCCTTCCATCCAATTTACTTGTGTTAAGATGGCAATGAATGAGAATAAATGTTAACGCTAGCCTCCTAAACAATGCTCCCTCCAGGAGATGGTGCTGAGATTTTTCAAAAGCCAAGTCAAAATGAAAGCTTTCGCAGGAATATTAGATTCCCATTATAATTCTCCATTCTCTTCCCTTTCACCTGGAGAAGTCTCAGCTTTAGCCCGCACAGAGCCTCTTAATGTTTAATGCTGTGCTAATATGACTCCACCCGGAACTACCCAAGAGCAATCTGGAAGAGAAAAAAAGAAAAAGTTCTATTTTTAAAACGCCAGCAAAAAAGATGCTGCCTGTGAAACCATACAAGAGAAGCTGTTCACATCCAATATCTGAAAGAGCTACCGTTGGTATGAATAATTCAAAAACAGCTCCAGACAAATGATTCTGGGATTATATGGAAATAGAAAAAAAAAAAAACCTCTGGAGTCAGCTGCTCCTTTTATTAAAGCCTGGTTCACATTGAACAGTGTTTTCTCTGGGGTTATTTCTACTACAAATGAGCAGTTACTAAGGCAGGTGATCGTGCCCGGGTGAGAGCCGGAAGAGAAGTCATTTTGATCTTCTATTCATTTTTACCTTGTAAATTATTAACTAATGTGGATTGGCTAAAAATTAAAAGTAAGCAAATTAGTCTTCATTTGTTTATTTTAATTATTTAGTGGGCTCACAAGCTTCATTACAAAACATACCAAAGGATGAATTGTCCCCGGAATATTGGTGCTTGTTTTTTGGATCTATCGCAATGACAAATCGCTAGGGGCGCCATCCGTAAGTTAAATACCAGAGCGCTTTGGTGACCTGGGTCATGCAGGTGACATAATGCGCCATCTTGTCTTTGTTAATTATGGCATGGCTGCCCCAATGTGTCAGCTCCACCCCAGGGAGCGGTTGCTGGGCATTTTTCTAAAAGCCGAAATTTCACAAAGCCTTTGACATTCATAAGAAAAATCCCTCTTCTTACAATCACATTTGGCTGTCAATGTGTTCATAAAACCGTTAGGTAGAGGTGATTTTTAATGTCAAAAAGAATGACTTTGATGGCAAGGGAATCCTTGATGAAACGTTTCAGTGCCATTAGGAAAAGACGGCACCTATAAGAGGTAAATAGAATGTCTCCATTTCTATGTATTCAAGTTAATGGATCGCTTTGTTCTAGAAAGGTGTCAGTATATGGGAACCATCAGATAAAATGAACCTGGATATTTAGGCATACATCTTAGAGCCTCTCAAAAATATCTCAAATGGAGCTTTTACTCTGTGTATAAAATAAATTGAGAATCAACACCAAGAATCGAGGATATTTATTTATTGGTAATGCCGATGAAGAAGCTTGTTTACTTAGTATATCATCTTTCAAAATATTCCACATAACATAATTTTATCTGAAAATTGAGGCAAAGGGAAAATAGGGGGGAAATAAAGAGACTACGGAAAGAGGCTATAAGAGTTTATATACCATGGCCAAAGATTAGGCTGTGAGTCTTGGCAGCCAAAAGTAGAAAGAAAAACATGATTGGTTTTAAGGTTTCCTAAAACCACAGAAAACAAAAACAGAGAAGACTGTCATAAATATAGCAATATAGTCAGGTTATCTTCCTTCCTCCACTCGGATGCCATGTTAGTTCAACAAATGAGCATATTACAAACACACAACACTATAATTAGTAGTTCTCGAACTACAGCTTGCAGTTATTTAATCCAAATCAACTGGGGTATGTAGAAAAGCATAGTTTATGGGCCCCAGCCCTAAAGATTCTGATTGAGTAGGTCTAGGCTGGGGCCTAAGACTTTGCACAAGTCCCTAGATGCTGCTGGTTAGAGGACCACAGTGTGACAGTCACTGGTATAAATGGATTTCTTAGCAGAGAGACTCATAAATTCCCTAGTAATTCCTACAGCTCTGTCATTCTGATCAGTATCCTTAGAAACTTCACATCGTGTCCTTTTTAGTAACTTTCCAAAAAAGAATCAGCTCTATGAATTATGTATGAAAGATGACCATGCAGAATTCCTATGTTCGTTATCTCAGAATACACGAAGACAAGTAACAACAATGATTTTAACTGAGTTCAGTAACAGTAATTTTTACTGGGGCGGGGATTTATGCTATAGGGCTTGTGGGCTCACCAGAGAGACAGAGAGAGAGAGACAGAAAGCGAGAAATCGCCTCCCATGGGGGATGGCCACATTGCAATCCCTTCTTTTCCATTATCCTGTTCGGATCTGGGGCACACATGCACACATACCTAGTGTAAGTTTTAAGTCACCAGGTCCGGGACTGGAAGTGTAGTCGACTATGTAGCAGTCCAGTGTCATAGCCATGATGCCACCTGCTGGTGTCTGTAATATTTAATTATTATGCCACAACCCTCTCCCTAACCCTCCCCCCACCCCCAATGTAGCCTACACCAAAAGGATGGAAAAGTTGTTGAAGGTTTTGCTGAGGTTTGTGTAAGGTCACAGTCAGTTTGCAAGATGTCAAACTCTTAAGAGCGTAAACTGAGCCAAAGGACAGATACTCCCAGCAAAATTGGTATTTGCTTCCAGAGGTCTTGTATTTTTGCCTTAATGTGAAAACATAAGCCACTATTCTGTCTGAACATAGAGACCGTGAAGAAGAGCAGAAGCAGAGGCTATGCCGAAAGGCAAAGTGCTCAGTGTCACCTGATCACAGTCCTTACAACCTGCTGAAAATGATAGTCTTTATGCCTGAATGAATTTTTTAAACTCAGCCTGAATTCCAGGACCAAATAAATAAACCATTTCCCTTTGCACTAAACAAGTGCTCTGTTGAGTCTCCCATCCTTAAATGAAAGGAACTCAAATGGAACCTCATTTTGATACGAATGCTTGACTGTAGTAAAAATTAGCAAAAAATATTAAAGGGGAATTACACAAACTTGAGAAATAAATAGCATGTTCTCAAGGCGAAATCCTAGCACTGAATGAAGAGTTTGACTTAATTCATAGATGCTGAAAAACTCTATGTGCAGAACAGAAATACAGCCGTTGTTCATGTAATAACGGACATTGATTTTAAGTATTTATGATAATTCTCCAAAGAGTATTTTTAATAGTAATGAAGTCTCAGGAAGCTGAGCCCACCTGACAGCCTTTGACTATTTAATCTTGCCTGAAAAATATGATGGAATCACAAAGCTCTCAGTGAGCAAAATACAGCTTATGAATTAGTGAAATGAGAATTAGCGTATATTCTATATGTATGAGGCTTTTGCTTACATACTTGAACATATATTTGAAACTATGGCCGTTCTTTCTACTTCTATTATCATGCTCTTAAGGAATGACTTGGCTTAGTGTTGTTTTGTCCTAAAATATGACAAATCGAAGATCTCAAGAAGTTAAATGACTTGTTCAGAGTTAAATAGTCAAGTGTCAGGGCCAAGGTCAAGTGTCAGGATCAAGGCTGAGACATGTGTGCACCTTCTGTTCTTGCCTCTCTCCATCTTTGGCACCAATCCTGTGTGGGACAGCGTTATGAAGTGAAGGCATCAAATACCACTCTTCTAGTTGTTTTTTCATTTTGTTTTATTTTGCTTTGCTTTTTTTAATGTGGCTGATATATGAAGTAAGCTTCAAGGACCACCATAGGAAAAGACCCCCAAAATAGTGCCTGTTGACTGAACTTTGCTTGGTATTCTATCTACTGCATTTATCCCGACTCATCCTTTCTGTTCCCACACTTTGATTTAGAGCAGCTCCAAATGTAAATTTCAAAGCTTTCCCAATCTCGCCTCCCCAAATCTATGGCATTGATTTGCCATACTTTCAAGCTACAGCTAATACTACGTCGAGTCAAGCTCCTGCTTTTCCAAAGTCTCCTTAGAGGTGAATGGATACTGGAGAGTGTGTCTACAAATGTCATCCCTCTCCAAAGGTAAAGGAGATCGGTGTAATTGTCCCTTTCAAATTACACTTGCATGCATTTCCCAGATTCTCCTCCTTTCCATTGTACCTCAACAGGCTGTCCAAATCCTATTTGCCCTTTAGTTTTCTCCCAAAATTTCTTAAAGGTAGACTTCTTTGAGACAAAAATAGCTACTCATTGACTATGATTATATTGTAATGATAATAGCACTGCATTAGGGTCATTGGGTCTAAACTCCCCATCCTATTTCAGATTTTAAGCAATTTGAGGACAGGTCACCCAACACTGATCTATATTGCATGTAATGCCCAAGAAGTATGTGTTACATTTCTTAATATTTATTGAATTTATCAATGTATATCTGGAGCCTGGTATAAAAGACCAATAAATGTTGAGTAAAAGAATGAAAGGAAAGTTGGAAAATGGGTGAATAAATGCTAAATGCATTAAAATAGGTTGATTTATACAGTCTTTCTACAGATAAGTCCTTTCCCCTGTGATTCCAAAAGACATTTCATAAAGTATAATCAAGGCAGAAACTTTCAAGTATCAAAATGTCCCCCCCCACCCGCCCCCAATTTTTGACAATTCAGTCATTATTCCTGTGGAAAAAAAAATCTTTGGAAATTTTAGGGATATATTTTGCTATCCATGCAAGACAGACATTGTTTTTTCTTCAAATGCAAATGACTGTGATTACTATAGATGAATTAGTGGTAAATCGAGGAGACATTCCACTGTACCCATTGGTAGATGGGCACCTTCCACAGCCTACAAAGCCTGTTCATAGCTCTGCCTCCCTTCTCCATCATTCTCTTCAACACCCTCTTGTCCCTTCTTCATTTTCTGTCTATACTGGTAAGGAATCACCATAGCAACAATCTGAAATAAATCAATTCAGCTACTATTTTCTGGATGTTACAGCCTTGTTCAGAGGTCAGATTTCAAAGAAAGCAAAAGACTGAAGCTCCTGACAGATGAAGGAGGCAGAATTTTCTGCTAACCTGAATAACACCAATGAAAGGAAGCAGAAGGTGATCTCATCGTTTCAAGCTCAGAATGAGACAATGGTTCAAAAAAAGAAGGAAAAAAAAAGGGAAAAGAATATGATCACTCAGATGCTTTCCTTCGGAGAAGACTTTTAACCATCTGTAAGCAGTGCTGGGAGAAAGATGGAGACCATTTAAGCAAATTAAAAGAGGCTGAACATTTTCTTCATTTCTTATGAGGCCATTTCTTTACATCTAATTCTTCAGGGGGTAAAGAGATTTCCATTAATGATAAGAGTCATTGACTTATTTCCTTCTATAGATACTGAGTTTGTCTCTTCTACCCAAAGAAAGTACCAAGATCTCACAACATGCCATGCACTTTGCACTATAATTTTAAATGCAAAGGAATTGTGTCCAAGTGCATTATAGATAGAGTATAGCAGTAAGGCTGGAGAGTAGACCAGAAGTCAGATAGGGTAATTACAGCTCAGTCATTTACCCACCAATGTGGTCAGGTCATTAATACTTTTTTTTTTAAGATTTAATTTTATTTATTCATTCATTCATTTTAATTTGACCGGAAAGACACACACACACACACACACACACACACACACACACATAGAGGAAGGGAAAGTGAGAAAGCAAGCCATCAGGTCCAGGACTTGAACCATAGTCACCCATGTGAGAGTGTCCAGTGCCTTAACCACCATGCCCCGTGCTGGCCCCCACTTAACGCTTTTGATCCTTATTTTTTTATGCTAAATGGCATGTACATGTACATGTACATGAGAGAGAAATAAGAAAGAGTGAGAGAGAGAGAGAACACCCCCTCCCATGGAACCCTGTCATGCCACAGTCCTTTTTCCTCCAGTTCTCCAACCTGTGAGGATCCTGGGTACTGCATGTACATGCCTGGCATGAAGCTGGTGGGGCTGAGACTGGAACCCCGAAGGGCCACAAAACATCCCTTTCTCCATGCAGCACCTAACTGCTGAGCTACACCACTGGCTTTAGTTTCTGATTTTTTCTTTAGTAGAAGAAGCTAATGACCTCTGTCCATTTACTTTTCAGGGCTACTGTAAGAACACATGAGAAGAGATGTTCAACCCTAGCTCTATTGGATCTGCAGTCAGCATCGCAGGTCAATGCTAAGTCACACCAAAGGTCTGTGAGCTAATCTATGCTCACACACAAACCCTTCAAGTGCAGTGTGCCTGTATATAACTGAAGATGCTGCAGGCAACTATAGTGCGTAAGGATCATCAGAATAAAGGAACAAGAGGCTTGGGTTCAGTTCTGATCTACACACAAATACACACGTAAGCAGGCGTGGGTCACTTCGCCTGTCAGAGCATTAGTTTCCTCCCTGACTTTTAATCATACCTTCTTGTGGTTTGAATGTGTTCCCTCCAAACGTTACTTTAAAACTTATCTCCAATGCCCTAGCATTTTGGAAAGTGCCTAAGTTAAGCAAGTAGAGCTCTCACAAATGGATTAGCACCCTTATATAAAGAATGCAAGGACAGTATTCGTCCCTTTTGACTTTTCATTTCTTCTGTCATGTGAGGACACTAGTGTTCAAGGCACCATCTTAGAAGCAGACCGGCTCTCACCAGACATGGAACCTACTAAGCCTTGATCTTAGGCTGCTAGCCTGCAGGGTAGAGAGAAATAAAACTACTGGTCTTTATAGATTGCCTAGTCTCAGGGGTATTTTTATAGTACCACAAGCAGACTAAGACATACCTCCTGGCACTAGTATTTCTGCAGAGCACAACAAGAATCAACTGGCTACCTTTTGGCCAGAACTGCCATCTTCCAGTAATTAACCAAAATGACGAACACAAAGGGAAAGAGGCACCCGATATACTTCTCTAGGCCTTTTAGGAAACATGGTGTTCCATTGGCAACATATATGCAAATCTACAAGAAAGGTGGTATTGTAGACATTAAGGGAATGGTTACTGTTCAAAAAAGAATGCCTCACAAATGTTACCATGGCAAAACTGGAAGAGTCTACAATGTTACCCAGCATGCTGTTGGCATTGTTATCAACAAACAAGATAAGGGCTAGATTCTTGCCAAGAGAATTAATGTGCGTACTGAGCATATTAAGCATTCTAAGAGCAGAGATAGCTTCCTAAAACCTGTGAAAGAAAATGACCAGAAAAAGACAGAAGCCAAAGAGAAAGAGACCTGGGTTCAACCAAAGCGCCAGCCTGCTCCACCCAGAGAAGCACCCTTCGTGAGAACCAATGGAAAGGAGCCTGAGCTACAGGAACCTATTCCCTATGAATTCATGGCATGATGGGTGTTAAAAATAAACTAATCTGTGGTCTATTAAAAAAAGAATCAACTGGCTAATATAGAAGTAAACACTTTTGAAAAAATAAAATTGCTAGAGGGCATTTGTATTCACCAGTGAGAGAGAGACAGAAACAGTCCCTCATAGGGGATGGCTATACTGTAATTCCTTCTCTTCCATTTCTCCTTTTGGGATTTTGGGCATGTATGCACATGCATTTTTGTTTGTTTGTTTGTTTTTGTTTTTGTTTTCTGGGACTTGAAATACATAGTCAGTCATGTGGAATCCAGCTGCCTTAACCACCACACCACCCACTGGCCAAAAGTAAACACTTCTAAAAAATTTTGGAGATGGGAACCAACAGATAGCATAATGGTTGTGTTGCTGGACTCCCATATAGTCGACTGTGGTTCAATTCCTGGACTGGTGACCTAAAATTCTTACCAGGCGCACATGTGTGTGTCTAAAATCCCCCAGAGGAGAATGGAGGATAAGGGATTACAACATGGTCATCCCCCAGGGGGTGATTTCTTACTTTCTTCCTTTCTGTCTCTGTCTCTCTGACACATACGTCTGATAACAGAAGTCTCTTTAAAAATTTATTTTGGAGATAATTATTTCTACATGGAGTTTCACTATTTTACATCCTTTTTCCAACCTGTGAAGACTATTCAGATACCTATTGCTTGGCTTCCCTTTCCTAGCTATTGTCTGTTTATCTGGGAAGAACAATAGCAAATGTACTTGGTTTAAAATGACCAAAGAATAAGTACCATGGTCATGGAGTTTTTGTGGTGAGAAGGGAATAAAATGTGACACAGAGTATCATGCAGGAAAAAGCAGTGAAAGGAAGAGGAATGAATGATAAAGACAAAGATCAATGTACACAAGATAGGAGTGTTTTTTTAGAGTAGGGAGGTAAGAAACAAGAAAAGATTCAGGCTCCTCTAGATAGAAAGAATGCCAAGAATATGAGAGAGAAGTCAAACAAAGATTTTTACTTGGGTTCTGAATCTTTAAATATGGCCCTGCTCTGGTCCACTGGAGTAATGACACTACAAGCAAGCATCGACTACCAAAGGGCCATGAGTGAGGTCTTCACACTTCACCATGTAACACTGAGATGGTAGCCTCAAAAAACAGGAGTTTTCTTTCTCAAGAGCTGATGTGTAGAAATGACTTACAAATCCAATGGTTAATAAATGCAACAACATAGCCAAAACAGTTTGTTCCAATGTGACTGAATCTTGTATTTTTCACAGAAATTATTTTGGCTATGATGATGACAAATGGTCATTTAAATTTCTAAGACCTGGGTCAGCCCTGTTGCATAGTGGTTAAGGAGTAGTATCCTACATGGGCAACCATGGTTTGAATCACTGCCCTGATGGCTTGAAAAACATACTGGGTGCATGTGTGTGTGTGTGTGCCAAAATCCCAACAGGATGGAAAAATGGAGAAGAGACTGTGACAGAACCATACCTCATGGGGTGGATTCTTTCTCCACCTGTCTGTCTTTCTCTAGTGAACACGTGCATTCTCTGGCAATTAAATTTTTTCGAGAACTATTAAAAATCAACTATAGAAATATATACCAAAGGCTCATGTATACTAACTGTAGGACCCTCCAGTCTATATCCATGTATTGGGTCATCAGAAAAGTCATGAAGTACTTTCTATGTTTTTTCCACACAAAAATGCATTGTGACTTTTTCAATGACTTATAAAACAAAACAAAAAACTATTATAAGAATAAATTGTTCTAGAGGTTTTACCTTTAAGCCTTGTGTTGTGCTCACCAGAGAGAGAGAGAGAGAGAGAGCGCACAAGAGAGAGACAGAGACAATGAAAGGGAAAGTAAGAAATCACCCCCCGGGGGGGTGGCCATGCCACAATGCCTTCTCCCCCATTCTCCTCCTGGGATCTTGGGCACACATGCACCCTTGCCCAGTGAGTTTCAAGCCACCAGGTCTAGGACTCAAACCACAGTCAGCCACATGAGAGTCCAACAAAGTAACCAGTAGGCCATCTCCTGGCCCCAATAATCAAATTTTTAAGACCAATAAAAGGACCCAGTGAGATAGGAGGTCAAAATTGCATATTTCTGGCCATGATTTGGCATTAGATTCATAAAATAAATTTTTAAAAAATTGTAAAATGAAATACCCGTCCCTCTCAGTGCCTGGGCTGCAGGTAGCTCCCACCATTCTTTACATTCAAATAGCTTTCTCACCAATAGACCTTGGGACCTTGCCACACACTATGAGGAACACAAGATCCATGTTCTCTTGGGGAACAAACCACCAGCAATTCTCACTTCTGAACAATTCTTGAGACCCCCCAGGAAATAGGTTGAACTATGATCACTTCGGGATACATTGACAGGGTTTTGACCATGACTGCAAACTGAAGAACAAAACTGAATCAGATATCTATCCTCCATTCAGGGAACTGCAACAACCAGCTGTTCAAACATGGAAACAGAATAATGTCATTAGTCTACAGAGGCAGGACTGGGAGGGCTCTGCAAAATGCCAAGTAAATAATGACTCCAGGCCTCAAGGTACTCGAACCAATGAAAGAACGGATAAACTAAAGAACGCTAATCCTTTATTTTTATTTCCTTTAGCAACAACAAAGAAGTACAACTGGAGCTGATTAAGTTGCGTGTATAATAATCAAAGGGCAATGGAACAGACTCTAATTGTCAGTATAATCCATTTGTTCCGTGAAAGTAGATAAATTCATGACTTAATAAAATTAAAGCCCAAATGAATGGAATGTCTTGAAGTAATTCTAGCAGACCTGACAGAGTACCATGCATGTAATAAGTGCTCAGCTTGTTTGGAAGAAAAAGATGACTTTAGTTAGCACTCGCATTCCAGAGCCTGCATTTGGAACACCTATACGATTCTGCCCATGTCGAACTCTTTCTTTCACATTCCACGTTTGCACTGAGGTGTCTCTATGGAAACCGCTTAATGAGTTAGCACTATGGACTAGCACAAAATTTAGTGTGCTATCTTATATATAGTGTTATTTGAAACCTGGATGAGGTTTGCAACAAGTCCAGTGTGGCCCACGGACTTATACACACAATCTTTTTCTTTCTTTTTTTCTTTGATTTGCTACAGGGCATGTGCACTCACCAGAGAGAGACATAGAGATTTTTAGTTTTTTCAAGAGAGGTTTTTGTTATAGGGCACGTATGCTTGCCAAAAAGATAGAGAGAGACAGAGAGACAGAAAATAAGAAATCCTCCCCGAGGGGAAATGGCCAGGGTGTAATCCTTTTTTCTTCCATTCTCTTCTTGGGATATTGGGAGCATATGCACATGCACCCTGCATGAGTTTAAGTTACTAGGTCTGGGAATTGAACCACATTTCATTATGTGGGACTTCAATGACATTATGCCATCTGCTGGTCCCGAGAGAGACAGAGAGAGAAAGTGAGAGAGCACTCCCAACCTGATACACCACTTCAGGAAAGCACCGCGTGCAGGACTAGGAGAGACTAGTCTCAACAAGTATTTGTACAGGGCCCAAAGCCATGCCATAATCCTTTCTGCTTTATGCTCTCAGGATTTGGGGCTTGCACACACAAGCACTCAGTGTGTTTTCCAAACCACTGGGTCCAGAACTCTGACCACACGGCCATGTGGGATCCAGCCACCTTATCCACCGCCCTACTGACTGGCCCACATTCTTTATTGAGCTCACTCACAGCTGTTCATTTCTGGGTTTCCCTTTTCTTCTCCTGAGGTGGCAGGGCTAGACTTGTAGTCTGAAAGCCTTTTTTCACTGCCATCTTAAAAACTGAGTGAAACTATGTTGTATGATAATGGCAGGTGCATGTCATTCTGTGTTTGTCAAAACACCTGAATGTACACCACCAAGTGCAAACCCTAAAGGAAACCAGGGACTTTAGGTGCTAATGACATGTCAGCACAGGTCCATCGGCTGTAACCAAGGTGCCCCTCTGCCATCGAAAGCGGAAGAGGCTGAATATGTGGGGGCAGGGAGCAGATAAGAACTCTGCACTTTCTGCTCAGTTTTGCTATGAGACTACGACTGCTATAAAGAAATAGGCCATTAATCTTTTTAAAAAATCTATATCCTATCATTTCCAGGAAAATGACTTTAGAGGACTTCGTCAGAAGACCTGGTTTTGGATCCTAGCCCTGTTCCTCACTGAAGGCAGAACTGCAGGCAACACGTCCTTAAGGCACAATATCACGTCTTATCTCAAATATTCGCTCAACCTGATACACCACTACACGAAAGCACCACGTGCAGGACTAGGAGAGACTAGTCTCAACAAGTATTTGTACAGGGCCCATCTCCATGCCAGGTGCTTCAGGTGGGGCCCATGAGTGAGAAGGATCTTTCTGTTGAGCAACGCCCTCAGTAGGTGTCCAAACCCATTGCTTCTGAGTTCCTGGGCCCCTGCACAAGCCACAGGGCATTTCTCCTGCTGGTCTTCACAGCACTACCCCAACAGTTGGCAACCTGTTATCACCTCTGAATGGCAAACGGGGTCAGCTCAGCCATGCGGGACTTTGGCAAGTAGACTTCAGCTCTGGGCAAAACACAGTAAGCCAGACCTCCTGAAAGAGGACCATTTGTCAACTTGACAGTAAGATATGTGTAAATAACACAGAGAAGCAGAAACCATTCGTGACACAGGAGTGAGAAGTTGGGACACATCCAAGTCACACTGTCTCACAGTGAAAGGGCTAACGATATGTCATCACGCAAAATATGTTTTTCTAAGGAAAGCTGTTTTCAAATATAGTTCTGAGAAAAAAAATAAACACAAAAGTAACCAATTCATTTACTTTTAAATTTAGTTGCTTCAGGAGCAAAGTGTTGACAGAACTAACTTGGAATTCGCTTTCTCATCAATATGTCAACACACAGATGTAAATAAAAATCTAACATCCTTACTGCGTGGAACTCAAGGGAGAAAAAAATGTTCCCTGATTTCATATCTTTTTCTCACTCAGGAAAACTCCGTCTATAAAAGATATGACTATAAATATATAGATTTACTCACATGTTCATCTGATTTTTTTAAGGAAATAAAGGCATTTGTTTCAAAGCATTGGGGAAAAGTTCATTGTTCAGTTCTAGGCTTACTAACAAATAAATCTTAGGTCATAGTTGAAAGCAAATAATTGCTTTTTATTTTTTAAAACATAGTGTCATTTGTGGTGACTTTATGGTAAAATTCTCAAACTGCCTCCCTTAAAAAGCACTACAAAGAAATACGTATACATAATTAAGTATGAAATTCCAGGTTAAGAGTGTCAGTCTCAAATGCAAAAGGGAATAGGTTCATCAGAAAGCACTGAGACACCCACCAAGTGAGTGGAAACCGGAAGTGAAGGAAGGAATGCAGCGTGAGCTTAGTGATGAACATACCCCCGATCAAACAACGCGCACATGTCACCTCAACACTGGGCCCCTGGGGATGATCAACTTCTTCTCACTCAAGTGTTGGTCAAACCAATACTACAACCTACTTACTTAATATGTGCTGTTTCATTTAACACATTATGCCTAAGAATACACACCGTATTTAGAAAAAGTTTTATTTTGGAAGAAATAGGGGTGGGGAGAAAGCATAGAATTTTTTTTTTTTTTTTTTAAGCATAGAATTTTGATCTAGAGAAACAGGTTTGAATTCTGACTTTACTAGCATTAATCAAGAACCTTTGGGTAAGTCTTATCTTTCTATCATTTTCTTTCATGTATAAAAAGGATACAGATATGGACTGCAAAGGATTATTATAAGGATGAAGGTCATGTTCAGATTTCTGGGTATATGTGGAAGGCCCTGTGACAGTCACCAACTCTGAACTGATGGCGTTTTAGCACAAATGTTCAAACTAACTTTTGGTCAGCAGAGAAAAACAGAACACCCCCGATCTTGGGTCTTTGAAAAAAGATAGGACTCCCAAGCTCCCTTGTACAGATGTGAACAAGTTGCTAATCATCTGGGGGCCTCTGTTCCTTTCTGTGTAAACCAGGGATAATAAGTACACTTACTTTCCAGAACTGTGGTGAAAATATTAAATGAAATAATGGTCATTAAACTATTCTCTGAATTTCAAGGTACTCTGTAAATCCAGTAACTCTCATTATATATAAAGACAAAAGGGGGCTATACAGAAATATAAAAAGTTATGTTGGGATGATAAAAACCCATGTATGTTTTGCTTTTAAATCTTTATTTTTAAAAATTGTGCAATTTTTAAAAAGTAGGTCACCGGAAAAGTCATGACATATTTTTACATAGAAAAAAATACATCGTTACTCTTAGAACAACCCAATATCCATTTCATCACGGTACATGTTTATAGGGTACAGCATGGTTTTTCTTAGCATGAATGCAGTGCATATCAGTCAAGACAAAGACATTACTATCTACGTTGTCATCAGCACAAATTTTTCATTTTTGTGTCAATGAAATGTATTTTTGTTTGTTTATTCCCGATCCCCTCTGTCCCCCCAATACTCAACCCCCCATAGTATCTCCAGTATCTACATTGCCCTCCCTGCTATTGTATCTTTCCATCTTTCAGTTTCTGGTATAGAGAGCAGACATTCAGTATATATATTGAGCAGGGACATATAGAGCCTGTCTTTCATAATCTGGTTTGCTTCCTTTAGCATTAAGTCTTCCATATTCATCCACTTTGTATCAAATGAGCAAACAGATAGAACTGAAGAAAGTAATCTCCTTTACAATAGCCACAAAAACAATAAGATACCTAGGATTCAACCTAACCAAAGATATGAAAAGACCTCTACAAAAAAAACTACAAAAACCTTTAAAAAAATTAAAAATGATACAAAAAAGTGGAAAAACATCTCATGTTCCTGGATTGTAAGAATGTAATCAAGATGTCATCCTACCCAAATTAGTCCAAAACTTCAATGCAGTTGTTATCAAACTACCAGAGATATTCCTTCTCCCCACAGAAATAGAAAAAGAAATCATAAAATTAGTCTGGAATTATAAAAAAAACCCATATTGCCAAAGCAATACTGTTCAAGGGGAATAAAGTAGGAGCCATCTCACTTCCTGACCTCAAAACATGTTGCAAAGCTGTGATAACCAAAGCAGCATGGTATTGGCACAAAAACAGGCAAGTGGACTAATGGAACAGGATTGACAACCCAAATAAACCCCAAAACGTACAGTCAACTGATCCTTGACAAAGGGCACTAGACAACCCAGTGAAAAAAAAGGAAACCTCTCTAGCAAATGGTATTGGTGAACATCCATCTGTAAAAGGGTGAAACTAGACCCTTATATCTCACCATTACAAAAAATCAACTCAAAATACATCAAGAATCTAAACATAAAACCTCAAACCATAAAAGTATTGGTGGAAAACATAAGGGGAACTCTTGGAGACATCAGAGTAGTCAAAGACTTCTTAAATAAGACCCCCCAAAACACTGTCAATAATCCCAAAAAAGAGAAGTAAGACTCTGCCAGGCTAAAAAGTGTCTGCACCGCAAAAGCAGCAATAATTGCACCGAGAAGATAACCCTCAGAGTGGTAGAATATATTTGCAAACTATGCCTCAGATAGGGGACTGATAACCAGAATACACAGGGAACTCAAGCAGCTTACCTACAAAAATATAATGAATCCACTTAAAAGATGGGCAAAAGTTGTGTAATTTTAATGAAAACTTTGCTTTAGAGATTCATTATAATTTTAAACTGAAAGTGCTAGAGCTGAAAAATAGATTTTTTTGGAGAGATTTTTGCTATAGGGTGCATGCGCTCGCCAGACAGACAGAGACAGAAAGTGAGAAATCACCCCCCAAGGGGGATGGTCATGCCACAATCCTTCTCCTCCATTCTCTTTTCGGGATTTTGGGCATGTGCATGTGTGCATGCACACACACATACCCAGCATAAGTTTTAAGCCTCCAGGTCCAGGACTCAAACCTCGGTTGACCATGTGGGAATTCAGGGTCTAATCACTATACCACCTGCTCCCCCCACCTGCCACAAATAGGTTTCTTTTCTTTTTTTTTTTTTTTTTTGAGAGAGGTTTTTGCTATAGGACATGTGCACTCACCAGAAACAGAGACAGACAGAGAGACAGAGAGCAAGAAATCACACCCCTCCCCCGGGAGGGATGGCCATGCCACAGTCCCTTCTCCTCCATTGTCCTCGCGGGATCTTGGGCACACAGGCACACGTGCCTGGCATGAGTTTAAGCCACCATGTCCAGGACTAGAACAGGGGTCAACTACATGGAAGTCCAGCAACATAGCCATTATGCCAACTGTAGGTCCCAAAATAGGTTTCTTAAAATAGTGACATTTGTTATTAATGTCAGTAGAATCATGTCAACCATAAAACAACCACTAATAAACTCATGGCTTAACCCAACAGGATCAGATACATGGTCATGGAACATAAATAAAGTCACTAAGTCAAAAAGAAAAAAACGAAAGTTATAGAATTACTATATAAATGTAATTGAAATGCTAAAGCAGAGATACTGTTCCAGTTTTCTCGTTTTATGTTTTAAAAATCATCATTGGCCTATGATGAATCTGATAAAAAGCTGAAATTTTAAGGGAAAAGTATAAAAGACAGATGTTTAGGTATTTTCATACATTGAGACATGAAGAATAAAGGTCAGATCGCTAGCTGTGAAATATTCTTTAATACTCTTTGTAACCTTCACTCATATAGAAGTGTGAAGGTCACATCAATAGCTCTATGTATTTTGTTCAACAATAAGTAAACTTGAATCATATGAAAGGTTTTCTAAAGCTTTCTGTATTTCTTAATACCAGTGGTTTCTATCATCTCCTCACAGAAACATTCTTTGTATTTGTGCTACCAATTCATCCCCTGCCTAAGACCTGAGACAGTTGAAGGTAACAATATCTGAAATTAATTTATAGCCTGGTTCTTCTTGGAATAAATGAGTTGCTATAGTGTATATATATATTCCCCACAAAATTCGTATGTTGAAACCTAACAACCCCAAAGATAATCATATTAAGCCATGGGCCTGTCAGAAGATGATTTGGTCATGAGAATGGATCAGTGCCCTTACCAGAGGGACCCCAGAGAGTTCTTTCACCCCTTTTACCACATGGGAACAGAGGAAGGTAGTTGTCTGTCTAGACACCGAATCTGCCAGTGCCTTGGTCTTGGACTTCTCAGCCTCAAGAACTGAGAGAGATAAGTTCCTGTTATATTTATAAATGATCTAAGCCATGGTCTTCTGTCACAGCCCCCCAAAAGGACTAAGATGACTCTTCTGCCTCAGATACATTATTCACATTTTTGCCTATCAAAGTAATGCCAAAATGGTCTTTAAGGAGGGCATACGCAAAGCTACATCAACAAAATCCAGATGTGGCCATGAGGAACATAAAATTAAAAAGAATTCTTCCATAGGGATGTGACAATTTATAACTGTGCATGTAGTTCTAGGGACAGGGCATCCAATTTTGTGACCCACACTGCATAATCTGTAAAATGGGAATAATATAACCATTCTTCAAAAGGCGGTACTAAAATAGCAAATTTCCTTACCAATAATAAGATTTTGTTCTGATGAAAGAGTCATGATGTGGCAGGAGTGGCGGAGTCAGTGTGGCACAGTGGTGAAACACAGACTCTGAAGTCAGGACATCCAGGTGAAAACCCTCACTCATGCCACTTAGAAGTGCTGTTCACGTGGAACAAGCTACTCAACTGGTCTGTGCTTTAGTTTTCTATTCTGCAAATGAGGGTGATAACAGTAGCTATTCCACTGATTTGTTTAAAGATGAAATAAGTTATTATTTCAAAAGCGCTTAGAGCCATATCTGGAACATAGTACATTCTGTATAACATTCAATCAATTAATCATTGTTACTGTCTTTTTCATCCAGGTGATGTTGGCTCAATATGCACGGATAGATCTTCATGGCTGCCAAGAGACCCCATGTGGCAGAAACTGCTAGCCAAGTTTCCCTGTCTTCTCAGTCGCATAGCTCCATTTCCCTGGTTCCTTTGCATTTGGATATAACCAGCAAAAGGCAGAAGTGATAAATATCACTCCAAGCTTAGCCCATAAAACTTCTGTGCACAATCTTCCATAATCTTTCCCTTTCCATGGCTTGATATTGATAAACACAAGGATGGGAGGAAAACATATGTCAAAGATGGCAGAGCCATAAGATGGAAGGAGGCAGGGTCCCACCTCCACTGCATCTGTGGAAGAGCTGGCTGGCCATAAATACCTATGTTATCCTTCGCGTCAGTAAGAAATAAACTCTTACCATGTTAAGCTCCCGAGATTTTGTCACAATATTTAGCAATACTGTCTTAACCATAAATCAAATATTTTCTGCATGAGGCTATCTATTGAGGTAAAAACCAATCTTGAATGCCTACTAGGAATGGCGGAGTCAAAACTGGGCTTGGGCTGAGGTTAGATGCCAATAGGGCACGAGTAACACAGAAAAACCTTGCCCAGAAAGGAAATTAGGATTATGGGTAAGCCAGAGGTACCAAGTAAGATGGCGAGAAGGGTCAAATGCAAAGGGTAAGCAAAAAATCTAGGCAAAAGTATGAATTGAAAAATGGCTGGAGTGGGAACCAGCAGTTAGCATAATGGCTATGTCGCTGGACTCCCATGTGGTCGACCGCGGTTCGTGTCCCGGACCCGGTGGCTTAAAACTCACGCCGGGCGCGTGTGCGTGCGTGCCCAAGATCCCGAGAGGAGAATGGAGGAGAAGGGATTGCGGCGTGACCATCCCCCCTGGGGGGTGATTTCTCGCTTTCTGTCTCTATGTCTCTCTCTGTCTGGCGAGCGCACGCGCCCTACAGTGAAAATCTCTCCAAAAAAAAAAAAATGGCTGGAGTCATCACAGTTGTCAAAAACATAATAAGTACCAGTCCAACTGGCTCAGATAGTTTTTGAAGACAGCCTCTTTCGTTAGACAGAACTCCTACTCTCATTAACACACACGATCCCAACATGTAATTTTCTGAGTCTGGCATTTAGTTTAACGTGCCTAGACAGCTTCCCAAATACACTTCCCTCAGTGACTAAAAATTCCTATCTTCTTTTTTAGATTTTTGTCATAGGAATGTACACTTGTCAGAGAGAGAAGCGGAGAGAAAGTAAGAAATCACCCCCCAGGGTAGACGGCCACATTGCAATCCCTTCTCCTCCATTCTGCTCTCAGCATCTTGGCCACGCATGTACACACTTTAGGGATGTTTTCCAAGCCACCAGGGCTGGGACTCAAACCACAGAGTTTGCCATATGGGATCGAGTGCCTTAACTACCAAGCCACCTGCTGCTGCCCCAAATTCATGTAATTCTTTGTCTTTTTTCTTTTTTTTTTTTTTAAGAAGATTTTGCCATAGGGTGCATGTGCTCATGGGAGAGAGACAGACAGTGAAAAGGAAAGTGAGAAATCACCCCACCAGGGGAGATGGCCATGTCACAATCCCTTCCCCTTCATTTTTCTCCCAGGATCCTGGGCACACACGTGCATGCACCTGGTGCGAGTTTCAAGTCACTGGCTCCAGGACTCACACTACAGTTGGCCATGTGGGAATCTAGCAATGTAACCACTATACCATCTGCTGACCCCTAAATTCACATCTTTTTGTTTTGTTTTGGTTTTAGAGAGAGATTTTTTGCTATAGGGCACATGAGCTCTCTGGAAAGACAGAAATTGAGAAATCATCCCCCAGGAGGTGTGGTCACACACCAATCCCTTTTCCTACCCTAGATACACACCTGTATGAATTTCAAGCAACCAGGTCTGGGACTTGAACCACAGTCAGCCATGAGGGAATCCAGTGACATGACCATTATGCCACTGGCTGGGCCCAATTCATGGAATTTTTTTTTTTTTTGAGAGGTTTTTGCTATAGGGCACATGCACTTGCCAGACAGACAGAGAGAGACAGAGAAACAGAAAGCTAGAAATCACCCCCCAGGGGGGATGGCCATGCCACAATCCCTTCTCAATTCTCCTCTTGGGATCTTGGGCATGCACGCACACGCGCCCAGCGTGAGTTTTAAGCCACCGGGTCAGGGACACGAACCACGATCAACTACATGGGAGTCCAGCAGCATAGCCATTACGCTAACTGCTGGTCCCCCAATTCATGGAATTCTTAAGACCTTGGGTGATGTAGTGTTCCCCTCTACTAACATGGAAATGCAATGTGTGTTGGATAACAAAGTTACTATCAACTCGGAACTCCTGAATTCTTTATAAGAGCGCTTCCTCGATTGCATGTAAGGATACAAGGGAATGGGTATTTTTTGGTGATGGGAGCGGGTGCTGGTATTCTGGATGGAAAGCTGAGGAAGGCAGGGTTAGTGATGTTTCACTGTGGAGAATTCTAGCCACCTGGGAATGGGCATTTGTGTAAGTATGGTTCTGGTCACTCGAGTTTGTTCCGTGACTCTCTTCATAAGCACAACTGTTTTAATGCTTAATCAAATAATAATTAATCAATGTAAGTTAACAGACCCTTTGGATTCTCCGAGTGTTGGGCAGACTTACAGGTGGCTTCCCAGTGGCCCCTACCTGATTTTCACACCTTTGAGGAATCATCTCCCCTTGAGTGTGGAGCAGACTTGCTTCTAACTTATAGAATATGGCAAAGGTGATAGGACAGCATTATCAGAATTATGATTTGATATTTAAGACTTTATCTAGCATGTATTTCCTGCAAGTATCAGATTTACTGTAGACTGTCCTTAGTGACTTGAAGTAAGCAGCTATACAGGGAAAGCCAACCCAGAAAATGCAGGCAACATCTAGAAACTGCTAGCAGCCTCCAGCTCTAAACTAGAAAGAAATCAGGCCCTCAACTCTCTCCCAAACCCACCCTCGCCTCCACCCCCTGCCCCCCTGACACATATATACTCACAAAATTTATTCTGCCGACAAGCCAAATGAGCTCAGGAGTGGATTTTTTGCCAATCAGCCTCCAGATGAGAATGCAGCCTGCTGGATACCTCAATTGCAGCCTAGGAGACCCTAAGCAGTGGACCCATTTACACAATGCCTTGAGTCTTGAGTCACAAAAATTGTGAGATCCTAAATGTGCTGTCTTTGGCTGCTAAGCGTGCGGTAACTTGTTACACAGCAACAGGTAACAAATGCGCCGTTAGCAGGAACAATGACCACCGGGGCCTTCTGCTCTACAGTGTTATGCTTGCGATGTTGCCCTTGTAGTAACGTTAGTGCAGCCCAATTACAGCACCGCATTCTCACACACTGGAAGGTGCTTCTCCCACCTTCTCTGTCCTCCTCTGTTCAGCTCCGAAGCCCCTCGAAGGCTGCCTCTATTGTGCTCTTGGAGGCCCGAGCCCACATCACATAAATAATAGCATCAGCACCCTTGTCACACACTAAATATAATGTTCTCTGCAGGGAAATTAAAATGAAAATTCTTTATTTACAATTTTGCCTTGAAAATTAGTTGGCTCAAAAACTCATTTAATTTAGAATGTCAATGATTTCTTGGCAATTATTGTGCATACTTGGGAATTTGTGAAAGGAGAACATCTCACCTTCAAATGTTTTCCAAGATAATGAAATTTTCATAAATACTAAATTGAACAATTAATGAAGCTGACATCGTGTTATTTTTAGGAGATGTTTAATAAAATATTTATTGATTTCATTTTTGAAGGTTTTTTTTTCTAAGAATTTTGGAGTCAGTGATTTCTTATTCAGGTCTCAATCTGTTCAGTTTTCCCTTGAGAAGCACATGTGTCCTGGGCCCTGTGCCAGCAATACCTGATGAATAAAACCTGCTTTTCTTGCATAATTCCCTTCTTTTCTTATTAAGTTTATAATTTTTCATACAAGCAAATGTCATACTTAGGTCAAAGACAGTGCTACTAAAGACAAAAGAAAAAAAGAATGAACACAAACAAATGTAG
>NW_006203786.1:840767-850798 GCF_000334495.1 Tupaia belangeri chinensis
AAATTTGAAACCAAAGACTATATTTCTCAGAGCTTGTTAGCTAAAAAACAAAAATAGAAAAAGCAAACACAAACACACACACACACACACACACACACACACACCAGAATCTTATGCTTAATTTTAAACTGAGGATCAATGATCAGGATCGGCAGTCTCAAGCTTCTGTTCTTTCCTAGAGTCTGTGAAAGAGGTAACATTTCTCTACTCAAGGTCCTGAGGCCAAGAGCAAACTTACATTATGCTTTTGAATTCTTTTTTTTTTTTTTTTGAGAGGTTTTTCGCTTTAGGGCGCGTGCGCTCACCAGACAGAGACAGAGACAGACAGAGAGACAGAAAGCGAGAAATAACCCCCCCAGAGGGGATGGCCATGCCACAATCCCTTCTCCTCCATTCTCCTCTTGGGATCTTGGGCACGCACACGCACATGTGCCCGGTGTCGGTTTTAAGCCACCAGGTCCAGGATGTGAACCGCAGTCAACTACGTGGGAGTCCAGAGACATAGCCATTACACTAACTGCTGGTCCCTGCTTTTGAATTCTTTATCCCTAAAAACTTAAAATGACATCTCTCCAAATAAGCAAGCCTATCCCTAATTCAGCTCTTTTGTTTGTAAGTAGGGGGTCTTTGTTGGCCACCAGTAAGTTGCCTTCCATGTCCAAAATCCCAGGAGTCTAAGCATCCAAAGACAGGACACTGACTTGCATTAGACCCTGAATACTGGTATCATAGTATTTGTCTCTGGCCACACGGCTTTATTATTCATCAGTCTTTCTCCTCCTGGATATTATATAATAAAACACCATTTGTAATTATCAAAGGAGATGTGTGCCCCCTCAATCATTTAGGGCAAGGAAAAAAAATCTAACCAAAAAGTTCTCCGAATGAAAGCATCTTAATCCACGCCAGGATATTGTAAGTGCAGGGTATGGGTTTCTTTTTATTTTTCCACCAGTTCACGGATTTTAACCTAGATCTTGAAAGAACTGCAATCCGTATATTATAAAAACTGAAGAAAATGACCCCACGGTCATCTCAACTTTCAATTCTAAGCCTAGTTTATAAAACAATGACCTAAACAGGCATAAAAATTCCCAGAGAAGCTCTGCTAACCGACATATGGTCTTCAGTATTTATTATAAAAAACATAGCATTTAAACTGGGGTGGGGGGGAGGGTCTATAGGACTATGGATCAGCTAGAAGGCCTGGGAGAGAAGAATCCACGACAGCATGCTTTCATTAGGGAGATCAGGTTCACTCTATCTTTTCTTGCTTAATGTAAAAGAGTGGATTTGATACAAGTAACAAGGAATAAAAGGAAGATAGTCTTTCCACAAAGATTTAGTAAAACCGTGTAGACAAATGAGAGCGCCACAATCCCTGTTTATTATTACGTGCCCGATCTGAGGCTAACGAAAGCTCATTTATATTGAAACGGAATCCTTTCCCACCTTTACCAGTTGGGATCTCAGCATGAAGAATGATCAATGCTTCTGGTTCAAAGGAGCAGACCTTAATGAAAGGAGTGAGAGGCGTAGAGTGGGTTAAGGGAACCAGTGAAGGACTGCAAGACTCCCAGACAGGAGCAGCAGTGGGAGGCTGTTACCAAGCCCCAGGAACATCCAGCATTACTGGCGCCTGGGGAGAACTGCATCTGCGGAGGAGGGCTGTCCCAGAGACTGAGTTCAAGCAGGAGAATAATCCTTGCTAGAGACCAGGCAGTGAAACAGGGAGCGAGCAGAGAAATGCCCCAGCATCTCTTTCTGCCACCTT
Source organism: Tupaia belangeri chinensis (assembly GCF_000334495.1). NCBI lineage: Eukaryota > Metazoa > Chordata > Mammalia > Scandentia > Tupaiidae > Tupaia > Tupaia belangeri. The sequence continues at coordinate 842,542 of NW_006203786.1, forward strand.
CGTTTCTTAAGAATTATTTAATTTAATTATTTTAATGGAGAGAGGGGAGCGGGGGAGCGGGGGAAGTCGCCAGGCCTGGGACTCAAATCACAGTCAGCTGTATGGGAGTCCAGCGTCCTTAACCACTATGCCACCTGCCGGCACCCACCTTCTAATCTGTCTGTGCCTCCATTGGTCAAACCTCAACTGAGAGCCAACTGGCCAGGGAGCCTGCATGAGGTAGTATAAGGATCAGACAACCTGAGCACAGAGAAAAGCAGAGAAGGGACTGGGGCAGGGAGGGAAGGGTCAGATGGAGAGTAATCACACCACACCTCTCAGAGAGAGGAATAGTTATATGTGATGTCATTCCTGATTGACATGTCTGGAAACTGAAGCTCAGAGTAGCTAAATTTTGTGTGCCATCTCACGCAACCAGCCCAATGTGGCCGAACTGGAATTTGAACCCAGACTTCCCCTCTAAGTATGTGCTTCCTTCTCTATGCCACTCTCATGGCACCCACATTCTCAAGACCTTTGCTATGTATCCATTCTTCCACATACTTCAGCTTGTCTGTTCCCTAGAATAACCCTGAGGGGTAAGAAAGTTAGATTTTAGTTCTATTTTACAGATGAAGGAGCTTAGGATCAAAGAAGCAATTAACACCTTTCTTCTAAAAATTAGGCGCTAATTAATGGCTTTGATCAGCTAGCAGACGGGAAGAGTAAGAGAGGGTGGGTCTTGCCTGGTACATAAATTAGCAAAATAGAAAAGAGTAAGCATGGATTTGATTATATTTGTCATTTAAAAGAAGAAAGGTACCAACAAGTATGTATTATGATACTCCTTATTAAGTTTGCACATGTCTTTTATCAGTCTAAATTTTATTTTTCCCCAAGAATGTATAAAAAAGACAAGCATTGGCATCTAGCTAATGGAGTGCTATTATTTGAATGACATACCTTCCAAAGCAAAGCTACAGACTTGACTTCAAAGGCATGATGCATAACCATTTCCTAGTACCTTAGAAGTGTGGGCTTGCAACCTTTGTTATTAAAATATAAGGGTTTGCTAAATTGTAATAAAAGAGGGATTGTCTTATAAAAAAAATAAACAAACAAACAAAAAAAAAACCTTAACCAGAAGTGTAAGTCTATCTATTAAAAACAAAAGAAAACAAAAAACCTCTACCATAGAAAAGTGAGACTAGATTATACTCCATTACCTGCAACCAGGCCATCCTTAACATCAACACTTACTGCTTGGGTCTGCCCTGGCGCTTCCAGTAAGAGATGTTCTCTAAACTTTTGCAAACTAAACCTATGCCTGAGGAGCTATGATGGTTCAAGCTCTATCTGCCAGGCAAGGTGGACGACACGTATGATTTCATCCTCGCCTCAGCCTTGCAAGCTGACGTCATCTTCCCCATATTATGGCGGCGGAAGCTGAGCTTACACTAAGCTGGCAAGTGGTATGGCCATTATGCCCTCACGTCGCAATCACTGTGTCAAGTACTGTCTAGTGCCACGGGCTCAAGGTTCCACCAAATCTGTGGTCTTGGAAAGCCAACTTTCTCCTTAAAACTTCTGTCAATTCCGAAAGCATTCCATCACCTACTGTCTCTGCGCGACCTGAGTCACAGAGGCAACAGCGAGTAGACAGGCTCTCTTACAGATGACAACAGGGAGACGGGGGCTTCTATCACAACACTTACAGCCAATAACGGAACAACTCTTATTAAAGGCTTATGTTTTCTGTATAATTCCCCTTCTATTGCATTCTTGAAGTGACAAAATTCTAAAGGTGGGAGACAGATTGGTGGCTCCCAGGGGTCAGAGAAACGGGAGTAGGGAGTGGTGGGCTATAGAAGAGCAGTGGAGGAAACCCTCTGATGGAACTCTTCCTTGCCTGTGGGGCGTGTGCCAGTCTGCACACGTGAAAACACTGCATAGCGCCAACTACACAGGGGCCTGGGCACACATGCAAGCATGCAGGATGTGTGTTAAACTGGCGAAACCTGGGTAAGGCCAGTGGGTAGTCTCAGTGTCAATTTCTTGGTTGTGATATTGAACTATACTTCTCCAGACTATCACCATTGGGAGAAACTGGGTGAAGGGTACATAAGATCTTTCTGCCTCTCCGTATTATTTCTCACTACTGCTTGTAAATCTATAATTATCTCAAAATGAAACAACTTTTGAATGAGTTTCTGGATGTTAAAATGTTTCTTTATTATGAGACTTTTTTGAGACCATATCTTTCGTACGGTTCATTTCCTTTCGGCTCTCCTTTTCCTCCCCCAAGATTTTCTTCTAGGGATTTTCCCCTCAGTTATGCAGACAAACGTTGCCCTTTTCAACTTCTACCACCAAAAATGCTCACCCAGCTTATGCAGGTGCCAAGTAAACAAAGAACGCTACTTCTGGTTAACTTGCGCCACAACCCTCACAAGACAATGAGGTTGCAAAAAATAAACATCTTTTCAGGTATAAATTGAGAGAGGACACTTCAGGGAAGATGGCTGACTATACAGGACCAGCCTGGGTTTTGTGAAGTATTGAATGAAGGCAAGAGACAGACACAGGAATTGTGTCTTATCTCACAAATCAACTCAGTCTTACTGTGGACTTGTTATAACCCCTACTTTCTGCTAGCTAAGAGATATGTGACCCTAGGTGAAATACTTACTCTGCCAGGCCTCCATTTCTTCACCTATGATGCAGAAATGTTAATAATTACATTGGAGACCTGTGGGTTTTTCTCTATTTTCTAAATTATCTATAATGCTGTGATAGTGATTGTTTTACCCCAAAATTGCTTAAATGTGTTGTTATTGAGTGTGTGGTGAGTTGGTATATATGGGTGTCTTTAGCAGTGGATGGATTTTAATAGAGATGGACATAGGAAAGGGATATTCTAGGCTGAAGAAACAGGGTGGGCCAGGGACTAGCAGGTGGCGTGGTGGTTAAGGTGCTGGACACTCCCACATGGTCGACCACGGTTGAGTTTCGGACCTGGTGGCTTGCTTTATTACTTTTTTTTAATAAAAAAAGAATTATTTTTTATTTAATGTCATATACTATTATTTTCCAGCTTGATCAGAGAGAGACAGAGAGAAGGAAAGTGAGAAAGCAAGCCACCAGGTCTGGGACTTGAACCATAGTCGGTCATGTGGGAGTCCAGTGCCTTTAACCACTATGCACCTGCCAGCTCCTTGGCTTGCTTTTTCACTCTCTCTCTCTCTCTCTCTCTGTGTGTGTGTGTGTGTCTCTCTCTCTCGGGTCAAATTGAAATAAGTAAATAAATGGACCGCACAACAGAGTGGTTTGAGGTGTAAAGGCAGGCAAGTAAGGGCATGTGTTTTCAGGAGACCGGTGCCACCCATTTGGGCAGAGCATGAGCAAGGAAGTAAGAACTGTATGAGAGCTAGGTAGAAAAGAGGAACCAGGCTATAATTTGAAGGGAATAATGTTTTCTCTTAAAGCATGTGGGAAGAAAATATGTTTTCTATGTTTTCAGAGAGGGGTGTGTTTGGAGCAGGTCTTTGGGGAGATGATGGGGGTCCATGCGCAGGGTGGACAGAGTAGGTGTTAACTGGAGATGAGGATAGCTGGCAGTGAGAGGCCCCTCCTGACAGGACATGACAAGGATGGGAAGTGAGTCTAGAAATGAGAGGACATATGTATCAACACTACCAAAAGTGTGGAATTCGCAGATGATACTTGAAGACTTGAAAAGGGGAATTCCAACAGACATTACTAGAACAATATGTGAGCTCTGCTTATATTTTCTCTTAACAAGAAAGGAAGAAAAAATATTTCGAGCCCCTATTCCATTATTAGATGGGTAAGAATATTCTTGTCTGCACTAGGTGAAACGACATAACTAGTCTGAAATGAATCCTGGATGTCTGGTTTCTATCCATTCCTCTGGCTCATCTACAGACATATCCATAACCAATTCTAATCCTGGTTAGTACTGATTTGGGGTGCTGGAATGTACTTCAAGTTCACAACCTTCCAAATTCCTTTTATGAATGTGTTCCTTGATGATCTTAGCTTATAGTTCCATACATTTTAACATGGACCTTTGCATGAAAATAAAACAGAGCCATCTTGCTAGACTGTGGTTTATTTAGCCATAGCCAGAATGAAATGAGAAAAAAATATATCATAAGTTGCTTTATAGGTTTATAAAGATGGTAACCAGAAGTGGTGAGTCCAGATCTCTCTCTCTAAAGCCTTTCAAACACAGTATAATCCAACAAAAGTGACTGAGGTCTCTCTTTAATGGACCGCAGAAACAACTTTCAGGAGATCAATGACAATTGTTCATCGCATAAATAAGCACTATGGAGTTATAGAACACCCAGATTAAATGAAAAGCATTTATTCCGCTCCTGCATTGCAGAAAAATCTTTGGTACGCATTGCACAGAAAACCCAAAGGCAGCGCCCCACTGGTTTTTAATTAAGTGTCATCCCCACTGAGTTAATAAGCATACTATCAATAATGTGACTTTCCTTTAAAGTTCTGATCATAATAGTTCAAGTCATATTTTGTAATTACTGATAATAGATTTGATAAAATTCTTTAATTGCCACCGCCTTCTCAAGTAACATCACTAGATGTACTCTGCCTTCTGTGCCCAGGAACAATCTGTCCATTTCTAGAACTTGAATAAACACAAGTCATATGAAATTGATGGTTACCCTGAGAGTAATACACAACTGGGATTGTATCTTGAAACACAAACAGATTGCTTTATAGCTAAAGAAATAAGTACTGCCAAGATTAAAAGCAACCACAGTTTCCCAAGCTGTATTTTATATTAGACATTATGCTAGGAGACTTTTATTTTTTTTTAACATATTCCTTTTTTTCATGAGTAAAAGAGAGACAGTAATTCCACCCCCCAGCTTCAGTCAGCCCTAGTTCATGAGCACTCACCTCTCTGGCATACTCAGGAAGGTCCTTGAACACGAACCAGAATGTTCCCACATGGTATTGCCTCACTGGGTGTCGCCTCTCACCATCTCATCACCATCAGACAGACCCCAGTGCTGGAAGCCTTTATAAGCCTTCCAGGAGCACGCACCACAAATGAGAATCAGATTTGAATCAGGAGACAGATTAACTACCTGACCCAAATGTCTACAGCTGGTCAGTGGAGTCAGAATCCCAAAACTTGTGCCCTGTCTATAACCCACCAACTCCCTCTATCTGGTAGAAACTTATCCACTCTTGGATAGGTAAAGAAAGCAGGAATAGGCTCAACATGAACCATCGTTTGAATGCTATCAGATCCATTTGGCTATGATGGTACTTTGCTAACAGGAGACTTTCAAAACCTTCTTGTTGACCATGAGGAATTACTTGTTACTAGAGTAGTAGGAGCATGTCGGCACCATGCCCATTTGTCTCGCTTCTGTGCCCTCTAATCTGTCCACACAAGAGTCAAACACACAGCACTAGTGCTGCCCGTGGCTACTGGCCACATGAATCTGCCCAAGGCTTCCAGTTAGGGGACACTGGCTCCTGGCTGACCTGCCTATGTTAACCACCAGTGTTCAGCTTGCCCTAGTTTCTGACCCTTCAAGCAGGATCAGGCCAGGCTGAAGACAGGTGTTTTGGCATCATGGTAGGCTGATTTCAGTTAACTTGGTAGAGCTGTACCATCAGAGGATGATCAGAGTCCTTCATCAACAAAAGAAAACAAAAGTCAGTGTTCCTACAGAGACCACCTTTACCTGGGTTCGCAGAAAGCCAAGGGTGCTCTCAGAGATCACCAGGGCTGCTCACATCCACATCCATCTAATTTCCTAAGAAGCAGTGTTGGAAAAACACCCAGCTTTTTCAATTTGGTTGAATTCAGTTTAGTTAAATTGGTGATTTATTCAGAACTTACACTGCTGTTTCAGGCACTTGGAAACAAAGATGAATTAAACATGGTCCTCCTCTTTAAACAGTTTGTGGTCTTGTGGGGACACAGTCTTGTTTACAACTAATAAAAGAGACTGAAGACAGCACTTAATAATGGCATGAGAAATGTCTATGAATCCATGGAGAAGAAAAGGGGACCAAAAAAAGCAGAAGCAACTCTTCCTTAGCATTATATGCTGACCCAGGTGCCTCCATATTCACTTTTCTCTGCTATTCTTTTTTTTTTTTTGGAGAGGTTTTTGCTATGTTTCAGGCACTTGGAAACAAAGATGAATTAAACACGGTCCTCCTCTTTAAACAGTTTGTGGTCTTGTGGGGACACAGTCTTGTTTACAACTAATAAAAGAGACTGAAGACAGCACTTAATAATGGCATGAGAAATGTCTATGAATCCATGGAGAAGAAAAGGGGACCAAAAAAAGCAGAAGCAACTCTTCCTTAGCATTATATGCTGACCCAGGTGCCTCCATATTCACTTTTCTCTGCTATTCTTTTTTTTTTTTTTGGAGAGGTTTTTGCTATAGGGTGCGTGTGCTCACCAGAAAGACAGAAAGAGAAAGCAAGAAATCGCCCTCCAGGGGGGGTGGTCACGCCGCAATCCCTTCTCCTCCATTCTCCTCTCGGGATCTTGGGCATGCATGCACATGCACCCGGCGTGAGTTTAAGCCACCAGGTCCGGGACTCAAACTGCAGTTGGCTACATGGGAGTTCAGCGATATCGCTATTATGCTAACTGCTAATCCCTTCTCTGTTATTCTCCACAACAAGCCTAAAAGGTAGCCATTTTTACCCCTATCTTGTTTTAATAGAGGACCACTCTAAGAGGCTGTGCACCTGGCCTGGGCTCACAGGACCAGGAGTGGCAGAGACCGAAGAGCTACTCAGTAGTCCACGAGGACAGGAGAGTAATCTGCACCAGATGGGTGGCCAGGGAGAAATGAGAAATGGAAGGACTTCAGAGCACTTAGTGGCAGACTAGAAATGAGAGGTGAGAGAGGTGGAACTATGAAGGATGACTCTACGTTCCATCTTGGGAATGAGATGGCAGGTGGTGGCATTAAAGGAAAGTGGGACACTGAAGTAAGGCAGTTATGGGATGCAGGGTGCATGAAAGGATGGTGCAAGAGTGTAGGAGAGGTTGGGGAGCAGATGGTAAAGGATCCTGAAGACTATACGGAGCAGTTTGGACTTTATACCACAGAATCTAGAAAGGAGAAGAAAACTTTAAGGAGACTTGTCCGTAATGTTATCAGGTCCAGGGTAAGAATTTAGTTTAAATTCCTAATTTTGGTTGTCTTGAAGCTTTTTTCCACCCTACCAAGTCAAAGAGAGGCAACCTCTACTTTAGGGGAACTCCAGTTCCTTACCCTTGTCAGTATTACACTTTCAGGTTCTTTAAAATACTGTGAGGCTGGGGGCCAGCAAGTAGCACAGTGGGTGAGGTGCTAGACGCCCCCATGGCTGACCATGGTTTAAGTCCTGGACCCAGAAGCTTGAAACGCATGCCAGGTGCTATACAGGTGTACCCAAAATCCTGAGAGGATAAGGGATTGCAGTGTGGTTGTCCCCCTTGGAAGTAATTTCTCACTTTCTTTCTGTCTCTTTCTCTCCGGTGAATGTACATGCCTTATAGCAAAAATCTCTTTAAAAAAAAGAATATGCGGCAGCAAGTTCAAATTAAGATTTCCTGGCATCTGGCACTTGAATGTGGAAGTGTGGGGAGGCCAGGCCCTAGCTCTTAGTCCACAGCCCCTGGCCTGCCTGCCCCTTTGTTCCCACCCCTAGACTAACCCTAGCCTATGAGGAATCTCAACAGCAAGTCTATGGACATCCAGCTTGCCTAATAAAGATTTAACCCTCACACCGTGCCACCCCCGGAAAAGCAACTGCTCTTTGGTCACACCCACACAGATCTCAGAAGCCAGTTGGGCAGAAATGTGCAGAACCCTGAGCATCTGCAATGAGGTCTAAAGAGGGGCATGTGTTCCAAGTGTGCAGTGGGAACTCTTCTCCCATGGGGAGAGCCATGACCAGAATAAGAGACCCAGGAGAGACCCCACCACCAAAGTCTGAGAGCAAAACTCACCATAGATGGCTACTGTGAATAAAGATGTGGGCCTTGGGACCAGTCACTGGTGTAATGGTTTAAGACAAATCTGACAGTCTAAATTACTCCCTACCAAATGAGATGGCTTTAGTAGACTAAGACATTAGTAAACAATCTGTATTCCCACATAGTCGATTGCGGTTCGAGTCCTGGACCCAGCGGCTTGAAACTCATATCAGGTGTGTGTGCATAAATGTTCAGAATCCCGAGAGGAGACTGAAGGAGAAG
>NW_006203787.1:0-3196 GCF_000334495.1 Tupaia belangeri chinensis
TTTATTTAACTTTATTTATTTACCTATTTTTTAAAAAATTGACCAGAGAAAGTGAGAAAGCAAGCCTCCAGGTCTGGGACTTGAACTGCGGTTGGCCATATGAGAGTCCAGCAGCTTTATCAACCATGCCACCTGCCAGCCCTCCCCCCAGATTATTCATTTCTAACCAAGTTATTTGGGCAGCCATTGGAACTGTTTTCCTCTTTTGGAGAGGTCTTTGCTATAGGGCACATGCACTCACCAGAAAGAGAGAGACATAGAGACAGAAAGTGAGAAATCACCCCCCAGGGGGGATGGCCATGCTGCAATCCCTTCCCCTCCATTCTCCTCTCAGGATCTTAGGCACACATGCACACACCCCTGGCATGAGTTTAAGCCACTGGATCCAGGACTCAAACCGTGGTCAATTACGTGGGAGTCCAGCGACATAGCTATTACACCAACTGCTGGTCCCCTCTCTCTGCTCTTGACGTTAGGAGTTTAGTGCTACTCTTTCATTAGTTCTAAGAGTTTTCATGGTCTTTCTGTAATTTCCTGTGTATATTCAGTGATTTTAGTGAGTTTGCTGGGTGATAAAAACCCTGATGGCATTGTTTCTAGAATACTCAGAAAACACAAAAGACTTCTAAAACATGGCTATCCAGCCCAGAGTCATCTATAGGAAGTTTTCCGAATATCTCCAAAGTTTCTTTCAAGTGGTCTGATAACTGAATTTATTAATCATACACATTGTACCCAAGATTTATTCCTGGGTGATCCTGCTAAACTATTGTTCCTGATTTGCAAAGTTTCGCATATTATCTGGCCCAACTTTGACTTCCCCAGGGGAACTCTGGGAGAGTCAAAAGCATTGCTTAGGATCAGGCTATTATTTCATGCCCAGTTTCCTCCTTCGGTAACTTACCTTGAGGGTGCTCATTTTCTAGAGCTGGGGCACTATCAGAAGTGACCTGGAGAGATAAGAGAAACAGACTGAGATGAATCTAGGCTCCACACATTTTAGCCTAGCAACAGCAGGGGAAGGACTAGACTAGTAAAGAATGGACTTCACTGAAAAGGTTACCAGGCCCTTCAGAAATACTATCTCATGTCATCTTAACAGACCTGAGGTAAATCTCATTAGCCTTATTTTCACAGATCAGAAAACTGAGGGTTAAGAGACATTAAGCAACCTAAGATCATAAGACTGTTATGGGATGGAGCAGGGATTTGAACACCTATCTGAATGGTTCCAAAGCTCATGTTCTTACATATCACTGTGCCTAATAAAACATTAGGGGCCAACAAAAAAAAAATAAAAACCTTATAACCTGAAAAAAAAAAAAGTGCCAAAATGGGACTAGACTGTGGCGCAGTGATAACACAATGTCTGTGATGGTAGAACCACTAGGGAATGTCCCAGGTTCTTGTCCCAAGGTCGCCTGGCTCACACTGGTTGTGCATGTGCTCGTGGCCCAGGTCAGTTGAAACCAGGGTAGATCACAGCATGAAGGCTATGTCAGGGGTGCCATCTCTCTCTTTCTCTGTCTCTCTCTCTCTGGCTCTTCGAGGAAATAAACTTAAAAAGTGACAAGGTATGTAACAGCATATTCCATATACTGAAAAATATTTTTCAGTTTAATTAAAATTTATTGGGTTGCAGATGAAGAGCAAGAAAAGTGATTTCAAAGACCCATATCCTGGCCTATTTTTTTTCCTCTCATTACTTTACAGATACTTTGATTATATTAATTTGTCTCTCAACCTGAAATAGACAGTTCTGACTATCTCTTCCTTCCAATATGTAGGTGGTTTCCCATTTTAGAATCTTCCTATTATGGATGGTAAATGACTTCAGGTCCAACATAAGTCATGTTTGCCCTCTAAGATTCTGATGGTATTACTTAATCCTTTAGGAATATGAAAAGTATTATGGACATTATCACTGAAAGGGTAAACACAGATGTGTGTTGTCAGGGAATTTTTGAGCATGCAGAGTGTGAGAACATCCTCAGTGGAATTCCAGGAACTTTAAATGCTGTGGGAAACTGGCTTCCATGGAGTCATACAACATTTGACATGCGACTGCCTTTCCATTGATCATTTCCTGAGAAGTCAATAGTGTGCATAAGGCTGGTTGGTTGCTGATTAGTGTTTTGGGGAGCAAAATGAAAACTGTAATGAAATTGTAACTGTAGATTAAAATTTATAGTCAAAGATAACAACGATACAATCTTGGCAGTCATTGATAATCTTCATGGATAAATGTGTAATATATTGATCTGTGACCCAGAGGAAGCTGTGATGAACAGGGGTCCCCAACCTTCAGGTCATTGACCAGTACCAGTCCTTATTATTACAATGCAAAAATACATGGTAAGTATAACGCAGTGCAAACATCACCAGACCATCCTCCCTGCCCTGGTCTGTGGAAAATTGTCTTCCATGAAACTGGTCCATGGTGCCAAAAAGGTTGGGGACCACTGCTGTAAAGGATCAGCTATGCTCAGGAAGCTAAGGCACCACCAAATTGGTAGGTGATTTTCTTTTACTGATGTTGGATGTATTTACATTTTTATTATCAGACTAGAAATCTGTTTGGTAGGATGTGAACAGGTGTCTCTGAAGAGAGATCACAGTGGGAATTGTTTATGGAATTTCCATACTTGGTTTCAACCCAATAGTACATATTTCATAACATTTCCACTAAATTAGCACATTCATTTTTGTGTTATCCGGGGGGCAGGGAAAAAAAACTAACCTTTTCTAATTCTTGAATATTAATCAGACATTTTTAGTTTCCTCTTCTTTTGGAATGAAACAAAGTTGCAAATATAAACTTTCACCCCGGAAGAATTAAAATCATTCAAGCATGAGGAAAATCAATGTCAAGTCAGGAGGAAGAGGAAATTAGAACACTCAATTATGAAAGTTGGAATTATCATCCTGTGAATAATGAGCTCCATCTTTTCACTGTCATCCCTCACAGATTTTGATCCCTACAGAGGCATGACCTTATGGATCAGGAAAAGGAGTAGAGCCTGGTGGACATAAGACTCCCAAAGGGAAGTCCTCTATATGGCGGATATGCCTTCTAAGAATCTCATAGTCATCACTGATACCTCTACAGTGGGTAAGTGACATATAGAAGCTCGACTCTAATGTTTGTGCCTCACATTCGTCTAATGACGTTATCCAAGGACGACTTGGAAAGAGT
>NW_006203787.1:3227-17136 GCF_000334495.1 Tupaia belangeri chinensis
CCAAGTTTGCTAGTGGATCATCAAACTCACTTCCAATTTTTCTTGTACACTCAGCTAGATCTCCTTGCCCCAGCCTTCCTTGTGGTGATGACCATGTGAATGATTTCCAGCCAAGGGTATATGGTACTTCTTGGCCTGAGCTATTAAAATGAAAAGTATTCCTTCCTGTTCCCCATTAGCAGAGTGAAACCGAGACTTGGTGTTTTGTAAACTATTTGTTGAAAATGTTGTACCCTAAGATAGAAGGGGCCTGGAGTAGAAATTAGGACTTTGAGAAAAGTTGCCTGACCTGGAATCTGCATTTTAAAGCATTATATGATTTCTTATTTACATTCAATCATTGCTCATCTCCATAGAACACAATATGGTTTCTGAGAATTGGCATGCAGTATGTGACAGTCTAATGAAGAGTATTACCATGTATATAATTTCCAACAGCGAACTTTACATTCTTGTGCCTGTTAAATGTTTCTTCCTTGAGGCCCTCCCATCTATCCTCTACTACCTGCTCTTATTTATTCCTCTCCCATGCAGTCTTCGGTATTTACATTTGTTCCCCTTACCATTTTCTCTTTGTATCTTTCAATTTCTGCCATAGACTGTGGAGATCAGATATATATTGAGTGGGGATATACAATGTTTGTCTCTCATAATCTGCTTTGGTTTGCTTAGCATTAAATCTTCTGCATTCATCCACTTTGAATCAAATGACAAGGTTTCATTGCTCTTTATGGCAGAGTATTCTATAGGGCAGTAGCCCCCAACATTTTTGAAACCAGGGACCAGATTCCTGGAAGACAGTTTTTCCACAGACTGGGGCCAGGGGGAAGAAGAATGGTTTGGGGATGATTCAAGAGCATTACATGGATTGTGTATTTTATTTCTATTATTATTGCATTTTGTAACATATAATGAAATCATTATACAACTCACCATAATGCAGAATCAGTGAAAGTCCTCAGTTTGTATTCCAACTGGAATCTGGTCACCACATAGTATACAGAATTGGCTTAGAAAATATTAATCATCTATTGAAACCCATACATAGGTAGGACCCTTGGTGTTCTCTTTTAAATGCAACTTTCTTTTTTTGGCAGTTTTAGAATCTTTTGTCATCTTTTCATTAGGTTGTGTGCCCATTTCAAAGAAGCTCTCCAGTGACTTTTTAAAAAAAACTAATTTTGGTTTGGGTTAGTGTGTGGGCTAACCAAAACTGTGACTGAGATGAGTGTGTAGTGTGGGAAAGAGGCACAGATGGGGGTGGTAAATAAAATAATGGGCAGCCATGCATCAGCTAAAGTAAGTGTTGGGTTCTGACTTACAACCTGCCACAAGATGCGCCTGTACAATTGACGTATATCAACTCACTTGCCACTCACCAATTGGGTTTCAATATGAGTCTGCAAGCAATTAATTTATTATGCTCCTTATGAAGTCAAATCTCTCTGCTAATGTCAGTCAGTATTTGCAGCTATTCCCCAGCACTAGGATCACTGCCCCAGCTCTACCTCAGATCATCAGACTTTAAATTCTCATAGGAGTACAACCTAGTTCACAGTAGGGTTTGCACTTCTATGAGAATGTAATACTGCCACTGATCTGACAGGAGGCAGAGCTCATGTGGTAATGCAAGAAAAAGAGAGTGGTTGTAAACACAGAAGCAGCTTTAGTTGCTCACCCAATGCTCACCTCGTGCTGTACAGCCCAGCTTCTAACAGGTTGAAGACCCCCGCTGCAGTGTATATTTGAAAGTTTTTTTTCAATCCAATCATGTGTTCTGGACATTTAAATGATTCCATGTTACAGCAATTGTGAATAATGCTGAGATAGTGGATGTGCAAGTGTTTTTCCCACTGTTTTCCTACCCTTTGAGTAAAATACTATGGAGTGAGTTGTGTGGTAGTTCTACTAGTAGCTTTTTGAGGAATTTCCATATTGTTACACAGTGACTGTATTAATTTACATTCCCACTAACATTGTTGAAGAGTTGTTCTTTATTTTTTTGATCATAAACTTTCCAAATGGGGTTAAGTGGTATCTCATTGGGGTTTTGATTTGCATTTACCTTATGATAAGTGATGTTGAACATTTTCTATATGCATTTTGGCTGTCATCTTGGAGAGTTGTCTGCTGAGCTCATTTGCCCATTTTTAAATTGGATTGTGCTCTTATTTGCTGGTGAATTGTTTGGGTTCTGGTTATCAATCCCTTTATCTGAGGAATAGTTTGCAACTATTTTCTTCCATTCTGAGGGTTGTCTCTTCACTCTAATTGGAGTTTCTTCAATTATGCAGAAGCTGTTTTACTTTGATGTATTCCTATTGTCTATTTTTTGGATTATTGCCTGTGCTTCAGAGGTTTTATTTAAGAAATCTTTGCCTTCTTTGGTGTCTTGAAGAGTTTCCCCTGTGTTCTGTATCAGTATTTTTATAATTTGAGACTTTACATTTAAATTTTGAATCCACTTTGAGTTGATTTTGGTTAATGATGAAAGAATATGCATTATGCTATATGAATAAGAAGTAAACTTGTGTGAAGCCTTTGAGATTTTTAATTTTTTAGTTTTTGCTGCTGACATTTCCTTAAATAGTATAGACAATTGTTCTTAAAATCTTCAGAAATTCCACCAAAACTTCTCAAAATAAACATGCAACTTAAGTAAAAGATGTTACCGGCATTCAGACAAGTGTCCCTGGACCCAAATCTTTCCTCTATAAAAAACGTGGAAGGAATAGTGTCTAGTTTTCCCACCTCCGACATGCTTTCACTAAGGGCCATACAATAAGGAGTAATTTGTTAATTAACAGTGTGCCCAATAGAACAGGTTACCTTGTGAATAGAATGCGATGATATGGTGATACAATAAGCACTGTGTCTTTGGTTTCTGCCCCTGGTTCTTGGTATACAGAGATTCTGAAGCCATTGTGGATAAGGGTTCTAGAGAAACCTTTGATTTTAATATTTAGTCTTGAACCCCTGATCCTGATGCACAACTTATAAGACCTTTGTAATTTCTTGAGTAATAGGAGTGTCTGGCATAGTGCCCCTACATACAGATGGGGGTGGTAAATAAAATAATGGGCAGCCATGCATCAGCTAAAGTAAGTGTTGGGTTCTGACTTACAACCTGCCACAAGATGCGCCTGTACAATTGACGTATATCAACTCACTTGCCACTCACCAATTGGGTTTCAATATGAGTCTGCAAGCAATTAATTTATTATGCTCCTTATGAAGTCAAATCTCTCTGCTAATGTCAGTCAGTATTTGCAGCTATTCCCCAGCACTAGGATCACTGCCCCAGCTCTACCTCAGATCATCAGACTTTAAATTCTCATAGGAGTACAACCTAGTTCACAGTAGGGTTTGCACTTCTATGAGAATGTAATACTGCCACTGATCTGACAGGAGGCAGAGCTCATGTGGTAATGCAAGAAAAAGAGAGTGGTTGTAAACACAGAAGCAGCTTTAGTTGCTCACCCAATGCTCACCTCGTGCTGTACAGCCCAGCTTCTAACAGGTTGAAGACCCCCGCTGCAGTGTATATTTGAAAGTTTTTTTTCAATCCAATCATGTGTTCTGGACATTTAAATGATTCCATGTTACAGCAATTGTGAATAATGCTGAGATAGTGGATGTGCAAGTGTTTTTCCCACTGTTTTCCTACCCTTTGAGTAAAATACTATGGAGTGAGTTGTGTGGTAGTTCTACTAGTAGCTTTTTGAGGAATTTCCATATTGTTACACAGTGACTGTATTAATTTACATTCCCACTAACATTGTTGAAGAGTTGTTCTTTATTTTTTTGATCATAAACTTTCCAAATGGGGTTAAGTGGTATCTCATTGGGGTTTTGATTTGCATTTACCTTATGATAAGTGATGTTGAACATTTTCTATATGCATTTTGGCTGTCATCTTGGAGAGTTGTCTGCTGAGCTCATTTGCCCATTTTTAAATTGGATTGTGCTCTTATTTGCTGGTGAATTGTTTGGGTTCTGGTTATCAATCCCTTTATCTGAGGAATAGTTTGCAACTATTTTCTTCCATTCTGAGGGTTGTCTCTTCACTCTAATTGGAGTTTCTTCAATTATGCAGAAGCTGTTTTACTTTGATGTATTCCTATTGTCTATTTTTTGGATTATTGCCTGTGCTTCAGAGGTTTTATTTAAGAAATCTTTGCCTTCTTTGGTGTCTTGAAGAGTTTCCCCTGTGTTCTGTATCAGTATTTTTATAATTTGAGACTTTACATTTAAATTTTGAATCCACTTTGAGTTGATTTTGGTTAATGATGAAAGAATATGCATTATGCTATATGAATAAGAAGTAAACTTGTGTGAAGCCTTTGAGATTTTTAATTTTTTAGTTTTTGCTGCTGACATTTCCTTAAATAGTATAGACAATTGTTCTTAAAATCTTCAGAAATTCCACCAAAACTTCTCAAAATAAACATGCAACTTAAGTAAAAGATGTTACCGGCATTCAGACAAGTGTCCCTGGACCCAAATCTTTCCTCTATAAAAAACGTGGAAGGAATAGTGTCTAGTTTTCCCACCTCCGACATGCTTTCACTAAGGGCCATACAATAAGGAGTAATTTGTTAATTAACAGTGTGCCCAATAGAACAGGTTACCTTGTGAATAGAATGCGATGATATGGTGATACAATAAGCACTGTGTCTTTGGTTTCTGCCCCTGGTTCTTGGTATACAGAGATTCTGAAGCCATTGTGGATAAGGGTTCTAGAGAAACCTTTGATTTTAATATTTAGTCTTGAACCCCTGATCCTGATGCACAACTTATAAGACCTTTGTAATTTCTTGAGTAATAGGAGTGTCTGGCATAGTGCCCCTACATTTGTTGGGATTTCTTAGGTGAGAGGAACACCTTTTATTTTGATAAAGTGACTCTTGGTGGGCTCCTTGGTAATATTCCAATGGTGATTAGCTGCCAGAGGACCAATCATGTGATTAGAAGATGAAACCTTCAGTTACTCCCCACTTCTAAGTTCTGCAAGTTGGAAAGGGGCTGAAGGTTGAGTTTATCACTGATGCCCAATAATTTAATTGATCATGCCCATGTTTTAGAACCTCCACAGAAGCTCAAAGGACTGGATTTAGAAAGGCCCTGGATTGGGGCCAGCATATAGCATAATGGTTACATTGCTGGACTCCCACATAGTTGACCACAGTTTGAGTTTCAGACCTGGTGGCTTAAAACTTGAGCCGGCCAGTGTGCGTGTATGCCCAAAATTCCAAGAGGAGAATGGAGGAGAAGGGATTGCAGCATGGCCATCCCCTGGGGAGTGATTTCTCGCTTTCTGTCTCTGTCTTTCTCTAAGTGTCCGACAGGTACACACGCCCTATAGCAAAAATCTCTCTCTCCAAAAAGAAAACAAAAAGAAGCCTCTGGATTGGTGTGCACATCTGCATGCAAGAGGGTGACAGACTCCAGTTCCCTAGGTTGGACTATTCTACACTCGAACCCTTCCGAATCTCACCCTAAGGCTGTTCATCTATTAATAATAGATCCTTATATATATCTTTTATTAATGAGCCAATATACATGAGTAAAGAACTGCCTTGATTTCTGTGAGATGCTGTAGAAAATGAAGAAAATCTA
Organism: Tupaia belangeri chinensis; assembly: GCF_000334495.1. Classification (NCBI taxonomy): domain Eukaryota; kingdom Metazoa; phylum Chordata; class Mammalia; order Scandentia; family Tupaiidae; genus Tupaia; species Tupaia belangeri. The sequence goes on from NW_006203787.1 coordinate 8,847, forward strand.
AAGAAGGGATTGTGGGAACCCCAATTTATAGCCATCTGAGCAGAAGTACAGTCCCAATCAGGAGTCACAGCTAGTTACAGCTATCATCTGAGGTGGAGGGTTTCGTGGGACTGAGTGCTCATCCCATGGGACTGATGCCATCTCCAGGTGGACAGCACCAGAACTGAGCTGACCTAGGGTTGAGTTGAGTTCGAGGACCCAGCTATTACCCACTGGAGAGCTCCCGGGGCTAGGAAAACACGCCCCACACATCTGATCACAGGAGCTCTGTTGTGACTGCTTATGAGAGTAGGAAAAGCACTTTGCTTTTTTTCCCATCTCGAAGAGCTCGCCTACAACTCATTGTAGGTAGTGCTTTTATTTTTCTAATACATAGATGAACAGCCCAGCCACGAGCACTCCCTTTGGAGTTTAACCAACTTACAAGCCAAAGAAAGTCAACAGGCTCTGTGTGGGGAAATAGGTTGCACGTTAAAGTTCCTGAATAGTTTGTTTGTTTACTTTGTTGCTGGCTTCTCTTCTTTTTTGCACGGAGTCTTGAAGAAAAAAATGTCAGTCTAATAGTGTGGCGAAAACACATTAATTCACAGATGCACAAAAAGCAAAGGTTTATGCTCCGTCTCCTAAAGGCTAATCACATGACTGGTGGAACCAAGAGTTAAAATTCCTGTCAGTTGGGGCCAGCAGGTAGAATGGTGGTTAAAGTGCTGGATTCCCATTCGGCCAAATATGGTTCAAGTCCTGGACCTGGTGGCTTGCTTTCTTACTTTCCCTCTCTGTGTATCTCTCTGGTTAAATTTTTTAAAATAACAATATTAAATAAATTAAATAAAAAAATCTCTCTCAGCCCTTTGGAAGTTGCCAAATACTCAGATGTTTCACATTGGGTAGATATATGTGTGAGTGTGTGTGTGTGTGTGTATATATATATATATGTGTGTGTGTGTGTATATATATATATATATGTATATATATATATATTTGGATTAGTCACAGTTTGTTATTTTTTAGCTTCTGGGAAATTATTTTGGTATATACATTAAACATTCATTGAGAGCATGCCTTACCACATATGCATGATAAATTGCCTAATAATGTCTTATTGCTATATAAAAAATCTTCAGCTATAGCTTTGATGAGATGGCTATTCCAAATATATTTAAAAATTTTATTGTCTGAGAGAGTCCACCCATTACATTTATGCAATATTTCTCCAGAAATATGACAATGACATAATTTTGCTGAAACATTTCCTATTAAGGTTTTGGTGTTCCCCAGTATATTGTCAATCAACGTAGGGAAATGTGAATTTGTGATTTTTCTGCAGTTTTTGAAAGCAACATTTAAAAATGACACTGATTGTCTAGATTCAAAGTTGGAAAAAAAGGCAGAATCCTACAAAAATCAGGACCGCCTTCAGCATGCTTTGGCACTGATGTTTCATTGGATTTTTTTCCTAAAATGCCTGTATGCACTGGACATCTTCTTCAACAATGGTGGGCACGTTGCACGTTATTGGATCCAAAACACATTTCTATGCTTTGGGTCTGCATTATCAATAAGGCCCAGTGAAAAGAAAGGTAGGGGTCCTGAATTTATGTTCTTATGAGACTCCTACATCAAAATCAGGATGATAATGACAGGAGAGAGCTAGGAAGTTACCTGGGTTATATCCATTGCATCACAAAAATAATAGTTAATAAGTATCTAGCAACTATCAACCATTAGTCTGATGCCCATTGCTATCAAGGGATTCTTTTTATCTTTTTTTTTTTTGAGAGATTTTTTTGCTATAGGATGTGTGTGCTCTCCAGAGAGACAGAGACAGAAAGTGAGAAATCCATCCCCCCGCCCCCGGGGCTATGGCCATGCCACTATCCCTTCTCTTTCATTCTCTTCTTAGGATCTTGGGCACACACGTACACACGCCCGGTGTGAGTTTTAAGCCACCAGGTCCAGTACTTGAACCACAGTCAACTATATGGAATGGCAAGGACATAACCATTATGCCATCTGCTGGTCCCCCAAGGGATTCTTTTTATAGAGAAAAATAAATAAATTCTGTGTTTTTGAAAAAGCTTACAATTTTGTTAAAGAAAAATAAACCTTTTAAAGATTTAATATAGAGCAACATACTAAAAAGTAAATGTTGTCACCCAGCTGTGGTGGTACATGCTGCTTAGATGCTGTGTTCTGCTAGCTGAAAGTACATGGGAGGCCTGGGTTCAATTCCCAGCCCAACCTATAGATGAGAGTGGTGGCCTCTGCTTGTAATCCCAGCCATGCAGGTAAGCTGAGGCAGGGAGAGCTCAAGTTCAGACTGACCTGGGCAACACAAATAGACCGTGTCTGAAAGAGCTGGGTGTGGTGGTCTCAGCTACTTGGGAGGGTGGAGAATCAGGACAGTGTGAGACTCTGTCAAAATAAACAAACAAACAAGCATGAAAAGAAGGCAGAGGAGGATATATAATATTACCCACTAAGAGTTGATTTTTTGAGGTTGATCTTAACGAGTATGATGGATATAAATTGGTAAAAAGTAAGAAGATAGAATCCCAGACGAAAGCAAGGTGAGAACTGAGAGAAACTACAAGCGAAAATTTATAGAATCTGCCGTTTAGGTGAGAATTTAATTTGCCTCGAGAATGCAGCATCTAGGAATCGTGCTTTTTGTGCCTCTTTCAGCAGATTTTTTAGTTCATAATTTTCCTCTGGCCCTGGTTGTAAGATATTTATGCTCGACTGTGTTCATTGTTTCTTGTGAACTTATAAAAATTGCTTTTTTATTAGTCTATAAAAGCCATGTTTGGAGACAGCCTAAAATAAAAATTAATGCAACTTATCACCCTACAGCACGGAACAAGTGCCTGGTTCAGTCTCTTATTTAAGCACCACAGATGCATTGAAACCTAATAAAAAATGTTTCCTGGCCCATCAACCCTAACCAGGGAGCAAGAAGCTGAAATCTGTGAATTGCCTATAACCAAAAAGGAATTCTTTTGAGAGCAGATTTGTTACAACTCTGAGAACAGGTATGTTATGGCTGGAGGCGTAAAGTCTGGGATCCGTGAAGAAGCAAATGTTTGTCACTTAATTATCACTCTTCCTCTTCCATCACCTTGACTTGTTAAAATTAGTCCTTTTGATTGTGATATGGCTCACTTAGACTTTGAAGTTGTCTCGTTGTATGGAAACAGGCAGCATTCTCTGTGGTTCCTAAGTAGTAGTTGTCGGTAGTTAAGATATACTCTCCATGCTAGTTTAAGGCACATTCATATCTCTCCATGTCCCTGAGGGTGTGGGTGACAAGAAATATGTCACACAGACTGGTTTGAAAAAATCATAGCAGTAACAGCAACAGCTATAATTATTATTATTATGTTGCAAAAAGCAATATAGAACACAGCCCTGCAAATCTGTTTCCCAGAGAGCTTGGGCCTCCCCATTCACTTCTGAATGGTGTCCAGAGATGCTGGGCCACTTGTCAGTACTAGAAGTTGTGATCAAGTGCTTGGGAACACCAAAAGCTGAAGTTTAAGAGAGAGAGAGAAAGAGGGACCAGCAGTTGGCATAATGGCTGTGTTACTGGATTCCCATGCGGTTCATTCCTGGACCTGGTGGCTTCAACTCATGCAAGGCACGTGTGCGTGCGTGCCCAAGATCCCAAGAGGAGAATGGAGGAGAAGGGATTGCAGTGTGGCCATCCCCTCTGGGGGGTGATTTCTTGCTTTCTGTCTCTTTATCTCTGTCTTTCTGGCGAGTGCATGTGCCTTATAGCAAAAACTTATCCAGAAAGTAGAGAGAGAGAGAGAGAGAGAGAGAGAGCGAGCAAAACATAATGAGAGTGTTCTCGACATTCCCTGCGGTCTTCTCATGAGTTGGGTCAACAGCCTTCATTAGTTGATGCACTCTGCTATCTCCACCTCCCGTGCCCCTGCCCCTGCCCCTGCCCCGGGTGAAGAATCTTCATGTGAACTATGTGCCCCTGTCTTCAATAAAAACAGCTCTGACAAGAAGGAAGCTCGGAAGGAACTGATGGGAAAATGCCACCAATACTGCTTCCTCAGGTGCTCTGTAGACACACTGTCAAGGACACATCTGTCTTGAATGAAGGTTTTCATTCTTATACCCTGTTCTGTTCCAGTTGGCTTTCCAAGCCCTTATCTAAACTGTGAAAATCAAATGCTGTATCTGGTTAGTCTTCAGGAAAAGTATGCCGGCCGTCCTCAAAATGATAAGAAGCCTGTTAAAATGATCTGGGTGTTGGAGCAGCCGCAGTGGAAGATCCTTGCTAAATAGAGACCATCTGTACCCCGAGTGAGCACAGCTTGCCCAGTTTCTGACCCGATTATCACCCAGCTATTGCTCTTGCAGATCAGCCCAGGAGTCTGGGCCTGGGGTTCCCAGGACACAGACCAACTGGTTGTGCAATGAAGACTTTATGAGAAACTTTCCCCACCCCCCTATTTTCCTAAGGGCCTGAAATCAGCAAGCCAAAAAGCATTTTATCCTAATATAGAAAAGAATTAGACAGCAGATGCTTCTTCACAGCAGCTTGCATGCCGGAGAGAAAGAGAAAAAAAAAATGGCGCAGCTCTTTCTCTGGCAATAGTTAGGACTGACTCATCATGGGAGTGTTTGTGTTGAAATTATATTTTTCTTTTAGATAGTGGGATTATTATCACTCAGCTATGGCCAGCTCATCCAGAGTGTCTTTGATGGGATGTACTCTTTTCACCACATGAAGAGTGTGTCTTGGGCGCCAAGGGAACACAACATCCAAGATTGTCATCGTGGGAGAAGAAAAGATAAAGAAGAGACCCTAGAGAAAAGTTGGCGGAGATCAAGAAGTGAAGAGAGCCAATGAAATAATTAAGAAGATTTGTTTTCTTTTTAACTAAGGGTGGGGATTGGGTCATATCTCCATAATCATGTGAAAATAGAAGGTTGCCCTATGAACAGTTTTCCCAGTGGCCCCCATGAGGCAAGTTACAAAATCTATTCTCAGTCACCCAACCAAAGACCACCAGCAGGGAATGGGGTACTTTCTTAGACTTGATGAATGAAAACACAATTTTCTCTCTGTTACCTTATTGTTCAGAGGTTTATTCAGATCGGGAAGGGGAAGGAGGAAAAGAGAAGGAATCGTTACTAAGGAAGCGCCTCCATATTGGATTCTCCATTTTCTGGTGTCCTAGCCTTTAGCTATACATGGCAGTTGCACTAGAGGTCGAACTCAGCTCCTGGCCACTAGTCTCCTCACTCATTTAATCAGTGCTTCCAAATGGCCTTTGTTTGGTCTTGATCTTCCTGAAAAAGTGCTCCCTGCAACTCTCTTCCTTTGCGAGTGCCTTGGGAGGTATATCAAAGTCCAGCTCCTTCAACCTGAATGGCTATAAAATGTGGGCGCTCCCTGGTTCTCCCAAACCTGCTTCCCAGCAGTCCTCTGATCAAATGGCTGTGTTCTGACTATTCCTGAAAGTCAGGCCTTTATTTCAGTGTATTCGTCACCTTGATGATGGTGTTTCCCATTAAAAAGAAGTGGGTGGGGCCATCTCCTTCTGTACATCTGCCTGTCCGGATTCATCCGTTCCCCACACTCCTCCTTCAGGGTTCTTTTCAGGGCTTTTTCAGATGTATCTGTGTATCTCAGAATTGACCTGGTGTCCAGTGCTCATACTTGTGGGATTTTAGTACTAGTCTGGCCATTCATACTTTTGTCCTTTTCAACATTAGTATATATTTCTGTGGACTAACTGTCCCGTGAGAGCGAAAACTCCTACAGGAGTCTACGGACCGTGTTGTAGACATTTTTCATGTTCTTCATAATAAATGAAATAGTGAAATATAAATACTAAAATAGTTTTTCCCCCCACTACCTGTCAGCATGTGTCCTTTAAACCTCATTGTTAGCCTTTGGGAATAGGAAAACAAATCGAAATGAGGCAAAGCAATAGAAGCTCTTCCAGAGCCATTATATGCCATCTTTCTGCTCCTGAGCAGATCACAATAGTGTAGAAACTTTTGAGCCAACCAGGACCCTAGAAAACATCAAGTGTACTCACTCACATTTTAGAGATGAGCAAGTGATTGATCTGAGAGGTGATTTAACTCAGCGAAGTTGACAAAGCTGTAAGGGTTTCAAGCAGGGATTGAAAAATCCTATCTTCAGTAGCTTGGTAAGTTTTTTTTTTCTTGTATTCATTCTCATCCTAGCTTTCCTATGGCTGCTGAGCTAATAGACATTGGTAACTTTTACTTTAGGAAAAAAAAATACCTAAAGACATGAAAGCAGTAAGGGTGGGAAACAGAATTGAGGGTTGGCATGAACATGGTTTTAACTTTTCAGGTAATTTTTCTGTGTTTCAGAAATCGAGTGTATGGGTGGCAATTATGGTTGTACTTTTATTTCACTTTTACTCTGTTTGGATAATATTTTGACATTTTAGAAATTACTTTGGAGTGAGTTAACCATTTTTTTTTTTTACATCACTAATTATGCCCTATTGGGCTGGGGGGAAGCAAGCCTCACTCTCCTTTTCACGTTGTCCTTTTGCTGTTTTGTTGTTTTACAGAATTCTGAGACCAAAAATCAAGATGCTACCCAAATGCTATATCCTGTAACTATACTAATGAAGTATTCAAAGGGACAAAAGCTTACAGTGTAGAAGATGTAGATGTTTGGTGGCCTTCAGAAGTACTCCAAGGTCACTACTTTAATGTCCTAGGATGTGCAAAGGCATTTCTAGAAGGAATAAAATGAAAATATTAGTCTGGTTTTCAAGAAAGAATTCTAAAGTAAGAGTCATAGTCCTGAGGTCTGAATTTCCTTGAATCTCACTTTCTCTGTCAGAGAGAATTCCACCTGTTCTGGACAGCTGGCTTACTTGATGTGTTTATTAGGGACATAAGTAAAAGTGTGTGGAAACTTAATGTATATAGTGAATTTGTTTCTATGGACGTAAAAAGGGATTTTTCCCTGGGCTGAGGCTTATTTTTTGGATAGTGTTATAAAGATTTCTCATGTGCATTAACCAGGAAGAAAATAATGTAAAGATTTACATTATTTGAGTGTGGGGTTTATCAATTAAGATATAAGACAGATGAAATTAACTGTATTGTGTATAACTTCCTGTTTTGTTTTGTTTTTAAGAATTAGTTAAGTCGATTTAGTATTATTTTTAATTTGACCAGAGAGAGACAGAGAAAGTGAAAAAGCTGCCGGGTCTGGGACTCGAACCATGCTCAGCCATGTGGGAGTCCAATGCCTCTAACCACCATGCCATCTGCCAGCCCCAAAACCTTCTTGTTCTTTATGCCTCTCTATGATCCTTCCTTCATTTATCTCCAGTTGCTACGATCCATCACTCCGTCCCAGTCATGCCAATCAGGGTACTGTTCTCTCGTTGCTGCTCTTGTCCCCTCACCATGGAGATTCACGGCTCACAGGGGCCCTGCCCGAGAGGTACAGCACCTCACGGCACATGAGCCATGTCTGAACATGGCCCCTTTCAGAGATGGATGTGGTCGAGGTACTGGCAGAGCAGGTGACAAATAACTAGCAGTTTGGCTCATTTGCACTGAAGGGGTTTTGCACGCTGGGTAGTTATTGTACCTTTACTGGATGTAGGATGATTCTGAGCCCACAGAACCCTTTCTGGGGATTTTTACAGAGTGTGCTTACATAGTCTTGTGATAGGAGAGACTCTCAGGACTGAGCAAAACCAAAAACCTAGCTTTCGGTTTCTGTCCCATAATCACCTCTGGCACCACTGTAGGGCAAATATAATGAGTGCTTCTGCAAAGCAACATTCTGTCTTTATGTGTACCAAGGTGGTTCTGTAATACAATAGTTACTGTATTCTAAGTATCAGTTTCTAATTTTTGTTTATAGTAAACCAAACTTCTCAGTGATAATATATGAGTGATAATGGATCCACTGACACAAATAGACATTTTTAATTTAAAAACAATATATATTGGGACCAGTAGGTGACATAGTGGTTAAAGGCACTCAGTGATAATATATGAGTGATAATGGATCCACTGACACAAATAGACATTTTTAATTTAAAAACAATATATATTGGGACCAGTAGGTGACATAGTGGTTAAAGGCACTGGACTCTCACATTGTGGTTTGAGTCCTGGACCTGGCAACTTGCTTTCTAATTTTCCTCTCTCTCTCTGTCTTTCTCTGGCAAAAATAAATAAATAAATAAATAAATAAATAAATAAATAAATGAAATTGAATAAAATAATTCTTAATAATAATAATATATATTATTTA
>NW_006203787.1:19078-44128 GCF_000334495.1 Tupaia belangeri chinensis
GCTATATCCTGTAACTATACTAATGAAGTATTCAAAGGGACAAAAGCTTACAGTGTAGAAGATGTAGATGTTTGGTGGCCTTCAGAAGTACTCCAAGGTCACTACTTTAATGTCCTAGGATGTGCAAAGGCATTTCTAGAAGGAATAAAATGAAAATATTAGTCTGGTTTTCAAGAAAGAATTCTAAAGTAAGAGTCATAGTCCTGAGGTCTGAATTTCCTTGAATCTCACTTTCTCTGTCAGAGAGAATTCCACCTGTTCTGGACAGCTGGCTTACTTGATGTGTTTATTAGGGACATAAGTAAAAGTGTGTGGAAACTTAATGTATATAGTGAATTTGTTTCTATGGACGTAAAAAGGGATTTTTCCCTGGGCTGAGGCTTATTTTTTGGATAGTGTTATAAAGATTTCTCATGTGCATTAACCAGGAAGAAAATAATGTAAAGATTTACATTATTTGAGTGTGGGGTTTATCAATTAAGATATAAGACAGATGAAATTAACTGTATTGTGTATAACTTCCTGTTTTGTTTTGTTTTTAAGAATTAGTTAAGTCGATTTAGTATTATTTTTAATTTGACCAGAGAGAGACAGAGAAAGTGAAAAAGCTGCCGGGTCTGGGACTCGAACCATGCTCAGCCATGTGGGAGTCCAATGCCTCTAACCACCATGCCATCTGCCAGCCCCAAAACCTTCTTGTTCTTTATGCCTCTCTATGATCCTTCCTTCATTTATCTCCAGTTGCTACGATCCATCACTCCGTCCCAGTCATGCCAATCAGGGTACTGTTCTCTCGTTGCTGCTCTTGTCCCCTCACCATGGAGATTCACGGCTCACAGGGGCCCTGCCCGAGAGGTACAGCACCTCACGGCACATGAGCCATGTCTGAACATGGCCCCTTTCAGAGATGGATGTGGTCGAGGTACTGGCAGAGCAGGTGACAAATAACTAGCAGTTTGGCTCATTTGCACTGAAGGGGTTTTGCACGCTGGGTAGTTATTGTACCTTTACTGGATGTAGGATGATTCTGAGCCCACAGAACCCTTTCTGGGGATTTTTACAGAGTGTGCTTACATAGTCTTGTGATAGGAGAGACTCTCAGGACTGAGCAAAACCAAAAACCTAGCTTTCAGTTTCTGTCCCATAATCACCTCTGGCACCACTGTAGGGCAAATATAATGAGTGCTTCTGCAAAGCAACATTCTGTCTTTATGTGTACCAAGGTGGTTCTGTAATACAATAGTTACTGTATTCTAAGTATCAGTTTCTAATTTTTGTTTATAGTAAACCAAACTTCTCAGTGATAATATATGAGTGATAATGGATCCACTGACACAAATAGACATTTTTAATTTAAAAACAATATATATTGGGACCAGTAGGTGACATAGTGGTTAAAGGCACTGGACTCTCACATTGTGGTTTGAGTCCTGGACCTGGCAACTTGCTTTCTAATTTTCCTCTCTCTCTCTGTCTTTCTCTGGCAAAAATAAATAAATAAATAAATAAATAAATAAATAAATAAATGAAATTGAATAAAATAATTCTTAATAATAATAATATATATTATTTACAATAGCTTAAGTATGACCAAATATTTAGAAAAGACATTCAGAACCTCTCATTTTTTGCCCTGAAAATTAGACATAGTACTGAGAAAAATGAAAGAACACTAAAATAAATAAAAGCGCATTCCATGAAGGCTAACTATTTTAATTTTAATTAAATTATTGTTCTTAGAGTAAATAGCGAAATGTACATTTTATAAGTTCTATCCCAGATCTGCTGACAGCATCGTATTGTTATCAACTACTAAATTAGGGTTCCCTCATCTGCAATTCTATAAAATCTGTAGTCCGGTAGGTAGGGTGGCAAGAGCCAGTTTGTGTGATTTCCATGTCTGAGCTCAACGTATGAAGGACTGCTAAATTATTTATAGTCAGTCATCGCAAAGGTGTGGACAGCAGCACAGGTAGTCAGCGACAGTGCGTGTTGTCTAGTGTCCACCCCAAATTCATGCAGACTCAGTATTTTCAAGTCTTCTCAAACTTCTCTCTATAGTTATCATGAATCCTATCAAGATTCCAATGGGGGGGCCCGCAGGCGGCATAGTGGTTAAGGCGCTGGACTCCCATATGGCCAAGCATGGTTTGAGTCCTGAGCATGTGTGTGTGTGTGTGCCCCCAAGATTCCGAGAGGAGAACAGAGGAGGGATTGCAGCATGGCCATCCTCCCTGGGAAGTGATTTCTCTCTTTCTGACTCTGGCAAGCACATGTGCCCTATAGCAAAAATCTCTCAAAAAAAAAAAAAAATCCCAGGAAGTTTTGCTGTTGTTGTTATTGTGCTGTTGAAGCGTGGAGGACTAGAAATTGTCAGGCTTATTAGAAAATATCTATGCAGGGCCCAGCAGGTGGCATGGAGGTTAAGGCACTGGTTTTCCGTATGGCCTCCCACAGTTTGAGTCTCAGACCTGGCAGCTTGAAACTCATGCCGGGCACATATGCGTATGCACACAAAATCCCAAGAGGAGAATGGAAGAGAAGGGATTGTGATATGGTCAACTCCCTGGGGAGTGATTTTTCTCTCCCTCTCTCTCTCTTTCTCTGTCTCTGACAAGTGCACATGCTCTATTGCAAAATAAATAAATAAAATAAAAACAAGAAAGAAAAAATATGCAAATGACAAACGATGTTGAGGCTCAGCAAAGCTGAAGGAGCTCCAGATATCAAGACACATGCTAAGGTTTTCTATTTCTGACTGTGGTATTGGTGCCAGCAGGCCAATAGAGCAGAGAGCGTAGAAACTGACCCCTAAGTGTAGTCTCCTGAGGCATAATAGAGGTGAGTAAAAGTATTATATTTTGAAGGAATTATTTCCAGTGACATGTACACTTGTGGAGGAAGAATTAATATAAATCATGATTCAAGGAGGCTCATACATAGATCAGAAAAAGCAAAGCCTTAAGTCCCCTATAAGGTAACACAGAATATTCTCATGAAATTGGAGAAGAGACTGATTATTTTTAATAGGACTCAAGATCTTGTTTCTTAAATCATTGGGAAAAGCGTGGTAAATTGGACATAACTAAAATTCAAACTATTGTTCATTAATACATGCCACTTAGAGAGTAACAAGGCAAGCTGCAGAGAGGGAGTGGACGTTGGCAAATCCCCGTATATACACAACAAAAGAATATTGGGAGTGCACTAATCAATAATGAAATCCATAATTAAAAGACAATTCATCAATAATAAATAGACATGTTAGTAGGTAAGTGAGCTGAGGCTGTTATCAAGCACTTCTCAATAAGTGCATATGGAAAGTGTTCACTTTCATTAGTTGTCAAGGAAATTCTAATTAAAACAAAAATATGAAAACCCTTCAACCAAATTGGCTGAAATAACAAAGACTGAAAATCTCTAGAGAGCATAAGGATGTGGAGGAACTAGAAGCCTTCTACACTTGCAGTGGATGTGAAGATCGGTACAATGTTTGAGAAACAATTTGGCAGGGTTTACTAATTTATATAGCATACACACTTTACGACCCCAAAGGACACACCCAGCAGAAATGCATACAGATGCATGTTTGCAAAGTGGGGTTGATCATAGTGCTATTTGTGAGAACATAAATGTCAACGCATGTTTAATATAGTGTTCATATACACTCAACAAGATACCGTATAGCAATGAGAATTAGTAAGGTATTATCACATACGGTGACACGAATGAATTTCTGCAGATAGACCAGTTAGCGAAATAAGCTAGATATGAAAGAGTGCCCACTGTATAATTCTATTTCTACACAGTTGCAAATGCTAGCTAAACTAAACAGTGGTGATCGAAGTCATGAGCATGCTTTTGAGGGACTGCGTCTAGGCAGAGCATGGGAGCTTCTTGGGTGCTAGTTACTGTTCTGTTTCTTAATCTGGTTGGTAGTTAGAAGAATGTGTTCATTTTGTGCAACTTCATCAAACTGAGAAGTTAAGATTTTTGCAATTTTCTACATGTGTATTTCACTAGGAGCATCCTTAAAAGCTATCCAGATTTCCTCTTCTTTCTGTTTCTACTGTTAAACTTACATCTTTTTTTAAGAGATTTTTTGCTATAGGGCATGTGTGCTTGCTGGAGAGACAGACAGACAGAAAAATAGAAAGTGTGAAATCACCCCTAGGGGTAGGGGGGATGGCCATGCTGCAATCCCTTTGCCTCCATTCTCCTCTTGGAATCTTGGGCACACATGTACATGCATCCAGTGTGAGTTTAAGTCGCTGGGTCCTGGACTCAACCTGCAGTCAACTACATGGGAGTTCAGCAATGTAACCATTACACCATCTGCTGTTCCCTACATCCATGAGTTTTAAGCTGCCAGGTCCAAGACCCGAACGCAGTCAACCATGTGAGAGTTTAGCACCTTAACCACTGTGCCACCTGCCGGCCCCACTCTAAATCGTTTAATGCAATTAATAAATGCTCTCTAAAATTGTCATGCAATGTCAGCACAGAATGTAGCACTTCATCTAAAATAATCCAGAAATTCGAGCCTCTTCAAGGTTCTGTGTTTTTAGTGAGGGGCAGGTGGGTGGAGCTCAGGAAAGAAGCTTATCAGATACAAGAATGTAAAGGTTCTTTGCTGAAAACAATGTATATGGTAGTGTCCTCAATTTGATTATCACATAGTTCATGCATGCTTTGAAAAATCATACTCTATATCATAAAGATGTATAACAATTAAATATAAATAAGATATTACAAAATAAAATACAAGGTAAGAAAAATATTAAACATGTTAGAATTCAGTGTTAAAGCAAAAAAAAAAAAAATCAACACACAGACACCCATGCTGTCAAGGACCCAGCTTGTCTAGAGAGATAGGGAGATTCAGACCAAGAAGGGAATTTTAATATGGTCATGCATTATCTATAACCTGTGGGATGAATAAAGATAAGAATTAGAGTGGACTTAACTGAAAATAGCCTTGTGATAAAAACAAGTCACTTTATTTCAATGACACTCACTTTCACTCTGATTTTTATCTCATGCTTATTTAGTTCCTAGGCCTGAACCAAGCTTCCTTTTTTTGTGTGTTGACACTTGAGCTCTGCAAGGTCAGTGTACCTGATGGAAATGGAATTGCCCTTTTAGTTTTGCACAATGTCATTGAAGGCACAGTTGGGAAGGAGAGCAGGTGTGAAGCCAAAAGTATTTGGAGAGTCTGATCTCCTTGTACTGAACTTGGGTTTCCAAAACTTGTTTGAAGTGGCTCTCAGGTTACTTGGATTTATTGTCTTAGAAACAGCCCTTTCTCAGCTCAGACTTGCAAGCCAGCCTCATGAATGAAAGCAAAGCCTCATGAGAGGGTCATGCGATGGGGAGGAAAGACATAGGTAGCATCTTACAGGCAGGCAGAGTGTGTTTTTGGTTTTTGGTTTGTTTTTAGTTTTCCATAGAGTGTGTGTGTGTGTGTGTGTGTGTACTGCAGAGAGATAGAAAAAGTAAGAAAGCACCCTCTGGGGAAATGGCCATGCTGCAATCCCTTCTCCATTCTCCTCTCAGGATTCTGGGCATACATGCATATGCACCCAGCATGTTTGTTAAACCTTCACATTTGGAACACAAAGCAGCCTCATGGGACCCAGCTGCCTTAACCTTCATCCCACCTGCTCGTCCCAAAGTGTGTATTTTTATTTTTTGGGTGGGAGAGGTTTTTGCTATAGGGCTTGTGCACTCGCCAGAAAGACAGGGAGAGACAAAGAGACAGAAAGCTAGAAATCACCCCCCAGGGGGGATGGCGACATGGCAATCCCCTCTCCTCCATTCTTCTCTCAGGATCTTGGGCATGCACGCACATGCGCCTGGCGTGAGTTTAAGCCACTGGGTCCATGACTCGACCCACAGTTAACTACATGGGAGTCCAGCAACACAGCCATTATGCCAACTGCTGGTCCCCAGAAGTATGTATTTTTATAAAGTAAAACTTTGATGTTGTAATCATCACCAGATTAAAAGGCTATTTAAATGCCCTGTCAAGTTCAATTTGCTCAATTAAAAATTATTTTTCTTAATTTACAATAATTGTCACTGTTTCTTTTTTTGGTCTCTTTTCTTGTTGCTTTCACTTGGGAATTTTTTGAAAACTCATCTTAAAATTTCTAGGTAAGAAAAATGTAAACTGAGTGTAGGAGGTGAGAGGGACAATGGCTGTGCTTCGGCTAATCCTCCGGGCATACAATGATGACTTCTTGAAAGAGGGATTCTTTGAAAAGTGGTAGAAAGTGAGTGAATGGGTTATCACTGGGTATTTACTTGAGGGTGGTTTGCTCTGCTCCTGTTTAATATGTGCCTTTAGAAGACTTCGGTTTCCTAAAGACAAAGCAGATCTTAATGAGGACACGTTAAATTTGTTGTGATCAGTCAGACCACTCAGTGTCCATGCGTCTGGAACCATACCTCTCTAATTTAGCAAGTCACACACTCAAGTTGTCTGAAAAGGACAATGATAATTAGTAGAGAGACATTTTACAGAAGGCCTGTTCATATGGGAATAAAATTGTAATTTCTGAGAATTTTTATACCTAAAATAGTAAAATCTTTTTGCCACAGAACATACATGCTCATCAGAGAGAGAGAAAGAGACAGAAAAGGGAGAGGGAGAGATTATCCCCCACTGAGGCATGGTCACATACAAACCCTTCTTGTTCTCCACTTTCTCAAGCTGCTGGGTCCAGGATTTGAACCATGCAGTCAGCCATGTGGGTCTACCTCCCTTACCCACTGGGCTATGGGGCTAGCTGGTTTATAAAATATCTAATAGCAGTTTTGATAGAAAACTCATGCAACCAACTCAACCATGCTTACTAACAAAACAGTTTTTGTCACCTCTTAAAGAAGCAACAGTTAGAGCCAGCAGGTGGCATAATGATTAAGCACTGGGCTTCCTCCATATGCTGGATTGTAGTTCAAGTTCCAGACCTCCTGGTGGTTTGAATAGCATGCCAGGTGTGTGTGTGTGTGCGCGTGCGCGCGCACGAGCGCATGCATGCCCAAGATCCCAAAGGAGAATGGAGGGGCAAGGATTGTGGCATGGCCATCCCCACGTGTGTGTGTGTGGGGGGGTGTGTGGCATGGTCATCCTCCCAGTGGGTAATTTCTTACTTTTTCTTTCTCTCTCTTTCTGGAAAGCGTACTTGCCCTATGGCAAAAATATAAGACAAAAACCTGTTACAATAGATAGAATCCAGAAGTAAATCAGAAAATCAGACATGTTCTCTCTCTCTCTCTCTCTTTCTCTTTCTCTCTTTCTCTCTCTCTCTCTCTCTCTCTTTGGAGAGGTTTTTGCTATAGGGCACATGTGCTTGCCAGAAAGACACAGAGAGAGAGAGAGAGACAGAAAGCAAGAAATCACCCCCCACACACAGGGGAGATGGCCACACCGCAATCTCTTCTCCTCCATTCTCCTCTCGGGATCTTGGGCACACATGCGCACATGCCCAGCATGAGTTTAAGCATTGGGTCCAGGTCTCGAACCACGGTCGACTACATGGGAGTCCAGCTACATAGCCATTACGCCATCTGCTGGTCCCAGACATATTCTCTTAAGCCAAACACTGTAAAGGGAAATATCACTTAAGTGGTTGGGGGATTACCTGGGGTCCTTAGTACTGTCTGGCTTCAGGGTCTCCAAGAATAGTACTAAGTTGTTAAAATACTTAAAAACTGCAAAATATGAGAACAGCGCCATACTCAGTATATTGTGAAGGCATGAATTACATGTCACCGGGTCCCAGACTTGAACCACTATTGACTACATGGGAGTCCAGTGATGCATCCATTACACCATCTGCTGGTCCCCAAGTCTTTTTTGTTTTGTTTTGTGTTTTAATCATGCGGCTCTCTGTTCTTGAACTTCACCTCCTTTGTGTGCCTGGGATCTCATAGTTCACTGTCAGGCTTACTTCAGATCAAGACTCAGGAAGGCAGACACCTTTACATCCAGCCCAGAGAGTGTCAGCCTCAGGGTGTCCATAGGCAGCAAGACCATCTTAGGTAGGAGTCCGGACATAGGCAGCCCTGTTGCCAGAGAATTCCTGTGCAGGAGTGAGAGAGAGAAGATGCTGGAACAATTTCATGTGTGTCATAAATTCAAAGTACCCTTTCATCAGAACCTTCTCGAGGGCATGTTTTCCCCAAAGACACAGTTCCCTCTCCTCTGGTTGGTCTGCGGTACTTCTGATTCACCTTTCTGATAGGTGCTGCCCGAGGTTGACAAGTCTGTTAGGAGCTGGGGTGAGAGGAGGCCCGTTAGCAGGTGCCAATGCTTCCCTTTCCCGATATTTTCTCTTCCTGTGATAACAGCCATCATCATTCTTGTTTTAGGAGACAGAAACCCATGCACAGAGATTTGTGTGCTGTTACTCGCAAGGTAACGATATTGGAGTGTTTACTGTCACGCTGGTGTTAATTAGCTCCCAGCATATTTAAGTCTGGGAACAGCACAAGTCAGCTCCCATCTCCGAAGGACATCTTTTACACGGCGACATTATGTTCTGACAGAACCCCAGCAGTATTGCCAAGACACCAATGGCGCCTGGTAAACACGGTGTTGGCAGAGAGCTGAGGGATTTTTCTCTACTGGCAGCCAGGCAAATCCAGGTTTACAAACGTGCCACCCTTGGTTAATTAGTGACAGTGCTGGCTTTTAATTTAGTTTGAAGCAACATGAGAGAAAGAAAGAAAGAAAGAGAGAGAGAGAGAGAGAGAGAGAGAGAGAAAGAGAAAACAGGGGAAAAAAGTGAGGAAACAAATCCACCAGTCTCACTGCCAGAGAGCTGAAGTTACACTAGCACGAACCTCCAAAGAGCTCAATGCATGTAGCACTTCTAAAACACAAGCACGTCTGGCTATACTGCATGACTGAGGGGGACGGGAAAGAAGGGCCCACATTCACGGGCACATTTCTGTCACAGACGTCGGCAAACAGATGGTGTCGATTCCAGAGAAAGTCCTGGTGATGTGCTGAGAGAGTTTGAAAACGCGTGTGTCCGCAAAGGCATCCCTTTTACCCCTTCATTTCCAGCTCGGTAACTTGTCATGGGCTCCTTCTCTGTCACTGTCTTCCGAGAAATGACATTTCCGCAGACAGAGCAGCAGTTGTCTGAAGGTCTAGG
Source organism: Tupaia belangeri chinensis (assembly GCF_000334495.1). NCBI lineage: Eukaryota > Metazoa > Chordata > Mammalia > Scandentia > Tupaiidae > Tupaia > Tupaia belangeri. The sequence goes on from NW_006203787.1 coordinate 28,246, forward strand.
TGTGTTCCCCACCAAGTCTGTCTTGATGTGGTGAGGAGGAGCAGTATGCTGGGGTTGGGGTTCAGCCGGGCCTGCAGCCCTATTGCCGCGAACACAGAATGCTATGGGTTCACACCCAGTTATGGCCAGTGCTTACTCAACACCGCATTCCAGACCCCAGACCAAATGCTTACATTTTCTCATGAAATCTTCACCACAGTCTTACGTGGTGGCTACGATTAGGGTCCCAGTTTTAAAGATAAAGACGTTCGGGTCATGCTTAAGTTAGTCTTGCTGTCAGCACTGCACTTACGATTCCTACTTAGCTCCCTCTCGGGGAGAGGATGGGCACTTGATCATGTCCCTGCACTGCGTGTAAAGATTCGGGGGAATCGTGTGCTTTCATATGAGGTGGGTAAGTCCCAGCAAGTCAGCCGGTAAGTGAGCCATTTACTATGGTCTCTTGAAAACCAAGTGTTACAGTGCTTGGCAAAGATGCCTGGGATCTGACATGTAAGATGTATTTCTGCTCCTTGCTGTGATCTGTATCTGGTCCCCAGGTCCCCTGTCCACGGAGAGGGGATAACAGTGCAGGAGCTTTGACTCTGGAAGGGCACATGGAATCTACATTTGCTGGAGGGTTTGTAGATCTCCCATGGGTATGCGTCCCCTTCCCCACCTCAAACCAAGCAGCAAGAGGGTTACTGATCAATAAAGGAAACATTTGCGTGTTCACTCCAGCCTTTTCCATAGGCAGCCATGAATGCCCACGTGATCGATCACAGCATTTATGCAAACGAGATTAGATGGAAATTAAAGTGATTTATTATTTTATATTTATCATATTATTAGTATTATATAGGAAAGTCAGGACATATGTTTTCGTTTTTCTGTGCAAAAAATGCGTCATAACTTTCCCAATGACCCAATAAAAAATTTGCAAGTTGTCCCAGCTGTGGGGTTGCAGGCAGACAGATATGTCAGGACATGGAATGTCATTTCAGAGCTAAAAGGAACAGATTCCGTTCTTTCAAGGTTTCTGTTGTTAAACATGTAACAGCGCATGGGAGGACAGCAAAATGCATGTACCTTTATGTGATGTGAATTTGGAACGCTGCTTCCGTAGTGGGTGGGGATGCGTGTAATGGTTCCTTCGCTTTCTGTCCCCTCTTCAGACTGGGCCCAGGAGTGGCTGCTGATTCTCAGAGAGTCCAGGGTGAGCCCAGTGTCGAGATAAACCACGCAGGTGAAGGATGGTTAATGCCCCTCTCACTGCACCCAATGCCAGGGAAAGCGCCATCTGTGGTGCTGTCCTGGCACTGGAAAAGGACCTCTGGAACATGAGGTCATTAACTGCAAAAACGCCGCAGCTCAAAATTAACCCCAATCCATAGAAGGGCTCTAGTAGGGCCTGTTGATAATTGAAATGATGATAATAACTGATAGCACTTACTGGGTGTCTACGTATGCCGAATCTTTTATGAACACCACCTCGTGACAATAAACCTATCTGGCAGGATTTATCATCTGAAAAAAATAAAAATGAAGTCCAGAGAGGGTAAGCATAATCCAAGAACAAACCTTGCCAAAAATTTAAGCCAGAAAATGATGAAATCTGGATTCAAATTCTGCTCTGGATGAGAACAGAGACCCCAGGTTTAACTGTTACTTTTTCTGAGAGTGGATAATAGGTTAACATAATTTAATGTCTACTCGGAGACAAGATTGGAAGTGATAATTCTTCCAGGACAACAATGCCAACTGGAATAAACATGACCATTCTACTTAAGGACAGACCTGACCCAACCCATGCACCCGCCTCAGACAGGAAGTGACAACTCTGAATGCCTTTGACCTTTGAACGGTTCATGAAAATTAGTATTATATAAAAAAAAAATAGTAACTATGCATGGATTTCAAAATTATTTTGCACCATATAAACTTGCACTTTTATTCTCTTTTTCTATTGTCTTCCTGAAGTACCCTGTTCATGTCAATTCATCCCAGATTTTAAGGAAAACTTTTGAAAGACTACCCCCACCACCAGCAGTTAGGCAGTGCTCGTATATGTTTGAGATGCATACATGCTTAGAAAGTTAGAGTCTCCTGGCCTTTGTCTTGTTGCTAACACCTCTCTCTTAATTTCACTTTGTACCGTCATAAGCATTTTTTTTTTTAAATCAAGAACATTTTGCTTTTAAAGTATTTATTACCTTCCTAGCTTAGGCAGTCGTTAAAGCAAGTTGTTTTATAAAGGGATACTAAAGGAGAATTAAAAATTCTCTGCACCCAAATGACCATTTTCAAAGTTTGGTTTGGTTTTTAAAGTCCCAGTGCCTCTAAAAATATACTCATAGCACTTGGCTGGAAATACTAGTTATCCCATTGTGGGAGAGACTGACTTCGGGGGAAATATCCACTCCAACATTATCAATTCAACCTGTCCTCTTTCTGCACACAGCTTGCCCTCAGGCAACATATTAATATATATAATAGTAGCAGTTGTAAAATGTATTCCTTTACCTCTTCCATGAGGGAAAAAATAGAGACAGAGAGACAGTAAGCACCTTCAATAGGAGTCCCATGCCATGATCCACCGTCACCCTGAGCCAGCCCAGATCATGGGCACTTATGTATATCCGGCGTGCATGGAGTGGCCGAGGGTCATGGGATGTGAACCCAGAGCCTCCCCTTCCCACGTGCTCCAGCTGCATTACTGCGGTGCCGCTGTCGGGCCCAGTAGCACGTTTTTTTTTTTTTTAAGAAGGGTTCCCACATCATAATCGTCCCGTGACATCTGTACTGTGGGCCCTTCCCCTTTCCTCCTGAAACTGCTGTGATGGCTCTGGGGCACCTCCTGCTCCCTCTGTGTCCTGCTCTATTCCTCCCATCTGCCTTCTCTCCCAGGCCCTCTATTTGCAGCCATTGCCTCCTCCCCCACAGATCTCACTGCTGGCTTGCCCCGCCCCCCTTGCCAGTCTAATTGGTTTCATATTTCCATGTGGTACAAGTTGCCCAAATCCGTATTCCCGGCTTTGGTTTTCTCTCCCAAATGCTCATACTCTATCTAGATCATTCTCCATTGCATGTCCTTCGAGTGTCTCAAATTCTAGGCACCCAGAGTGGGTCTCATCATCTCTTTTCTCCCCAGCGGTCCCTCTCTGCCAAACCCTGTCTCCCCCAAGCACAGCCTCTCCCTTGAATTTCCTCTTGGCAAATGATACCGGTGACCTAGGCTGAAAGCCTTTGCATCTCATTTCCTTGTCTCTTCTAAAAAAAACTCAGTTTACAAATTCTTTCAGGTGTCTATTTCAGTAACTCTCAGATCTGTTGCTTTCTACACATTTTTCTATCCAAGCTGCCTATCTTTCACCTAAGTTATGCTAACTGGGCTCCCCTTCTCTTAATTCCTTTTGTAATTTCCTCCTACATAGCAGCAAGATTGACATATTTTGGCAAATTGAATATAGGCATAGACTTCAGTTGAGTCCCAGACCTGGAGGCTTAAAAAGCATGCTGGGCACATGTGCATGTGTGCCCCAAACCCCAGGAAGACAACAGAGAAGGGGTTGTGGCATGGCCATCCCCCTGGGAGGTGATTTCTCACGTTCTCGCTTATTCTCTCTCTCTCTCTCTCTCTCTCCACAAATATTTGTGCCTCCTGATTTTCTAAATGTTATTTTTCTAATGTTAGGCACAAGCAAGAAAGGAAAAATGTCTGTTTTTTATATAAATGTAGATAGAACTTATATATTATTCCAATTAGAAAAATTCCCTTCACTTATTTCATAGTGTTCAAAATCGGTTGAAAGAAAAGAAAGGGGATTTAGAATGCCTACGGCTAAAGAAAGGACTTCGGATTCTTTTTGTTACAGCAGTGTGATTCATTTAATAATTCATATTTTGGAATACATTAATGCAAATGATAATTTTAGATTGCCATCGAAGTTTTAAATATGCAACACAAGCAATTTTCATGTCTGTTAATTTTCTCAGAAAAAAAAGGGCAGTTCAGACATATGCTTACTTTCACCATGCAAATAGTTTTAATAGTACAGAAGAAGACATAGTGAAAGGTAAAAAGTGTGCTTTACATTCTAGAATACTTGGCAAAGCACAAATATATTTACAAGGTCCCCACAAAGGATCTGGTAAATAAAATATTTCATGGCTTTAGAAATGAGATACTCACTTGTAGAAAACCTCTTTCGAGTATGTAATTACAAATGACAAAAAGAGCCAGGAAGGACCATTCTTAAAGAGCAGTAATCAACATATATAAAATCAGTTGGAACTATTCTTAAACATTGGTATAAAATATATTTTCTCTATTTTCAATAAGAGATTATTATTATCATTTGGAAAGTTTTGCCTTCCAGTACTTTCTGAATCATGGTTATCACACTTACAGATATCCTTTATAAAAGGATTCACAAGGTAGATGTTATTAGTTATATGTGTTTCGTGTGTTTTAAGTTTTTGCTATAGGGCACGTGTGCTTGCCAGAGAGAGACAGACAGACAGAAAGTGAGAAATCACTGCCCAGGGGGATGGCTACACCACAATCCCTTCTCCATTCTCCTTCCGGAATCTTGGGCACGTACCCACAAGTGCCTGCCGTGAGTTTGAAGTTGCGGGGTCTGGGACACGAACTGAAGTCAGCCATGTGGGACTCCAGTGGTGTAACCATTACGCTGTCTGCTGGTCCCAGTTGTATGTTATTCTTTTTGGCTGTATTTGACCCTGACTTTGGCCCCATCACATTTGCTTGAAGCAGTTTACTCCAGATGTGTCCTGGAAGACTGATCCCCAAATACTCCGTAGGACTACTCTTCTCCCTCACACACTTCACATTCTGCCCCTCATGTTGTACCAGGATCTTGCGATGGGCCATTCCAATGGGGCCATTGTAAGCATGAAAGAGCATGCATTTCCATGCATCAGTACCTCATCCCCTTGTTCAGATCAAGTATCATTCCGTTGTATGACTCAACATTTTGTATCTCCATTGGTTGATGCACATTTGGGCTGCTTCTACTTTTTAGCTATTACGAATAATGCAGTTATGCATTTGGTGTACAGATTTTTGTGTGGACATGTTTTCAGTTCTTGCAGGTATACATCAGGAGTGAAATTCCTGGGATGGTCATCACTCTATGATTGACTTTCCAAGGAACCAACAAATTGTTTCCTGTAGTGAATGGAACATTTTATGTTTTCGCTAGCAATGTATGAAGATTCTAACATGTTTTCATCATCACCAATATGTATTTGTTTAAATGAAAACTATCTTAGTGTATGTAATACATTGCATTTTGGTTTTGACTTGCATTTCTTTAATGACTATTGGTATTGAGCTTATCTTTATGTACTGATCAGCCATCTGTGTATTTTTTTTTTTTTTGATGTTTTTGTCTAAGGGGGAGTGCGCTCAAGAGAGAGAGAGAGAGAGAGAGAGAGAGAGAGAGACCAACAGTGAGAGAGAAAGTGAGAAATCACCCCTACAGGAGGGATGACCAGGCCACAATCCCTTCTCCTACACTCTCTTCTCAGGATCTTGGGCACATGTACACACACTCCCCACGTGAGTTTCAAGCTACTGAGTCTGGAACTCAAACCATGATTGACCATGTGGGAGTCCAGCAATTTCACCGGTTTGCCATCTCTTGGCCCCAATTTGTGTATCTTAAAAAAGTATTTATTCATGGGGCAGCCGGTGGCATGGAGATTAAGGTGGTTGAATCCCACATGACTGTGTGTTTGAGCGCGAGACTTAGCATCATGAGAAACACACCAGGCACATGCTTGTGTGTCCAGAACCTCAAAAAAAAAAAAAAAAACAAACCAAAACAAAACAAAAAAAACGGATCTTGGGCAGAAAAGGAAAAGGGATTGCAGCATAATCATTTCTTATTGGTCAGGGGCGGCGGGCTGGTTTTACACTTTTTCTCTCTGGGGCAAGTGCATATGCTGTTCAGAAAAAAAAAAATTTTTTTTAAATAATCCCATTTTCCTCCTGGGATCTTGGGCATGCACACACATGTGCCCACAGGAGTTTTAAGCCACCGGCTCTGAGACTCAAACCATGGTTGGCCACATGGGAGTCCAGTAGCATAACTACTACACCATCTGCTGGCTCCATCAACATCTTAATTTATCGTATTGTCTTTGGTATTAAAGCCAACTTATTTTCAACACTGCGTAATGCAGAACCTTTGCTTCTATAGAGCTGTTTTTCCCTCTCTTTGATACTAGAATTGTAATAAATTATTAGGTTATTGGGAAAGTCTTGACCTATTTTTTGCATAGAATAACATAGAAACATACGTCATGACTTTCCCAATGACTTAATATATCTTTATATGTTGTATGACCATCAACCTAGATTTATGATTTTTGGTTTATACAGTTGTGTTTCAAATCAAGTACAAGGAAAATAAGGAGTTACACACAAAAAACGCATGTCAGTACCTTTATTATCACTTTTTTCCCCCCACATATTTGCCTGTTATTGTGTAGTGTTCTTCATTTCAACCTGAAGTAAAATCTTACTCTGTTTTTCATTTTATTTCTCTAGGAGTTTATATATATATATAATTTTCATGTCTGTTAATTTTCTCAGAAAAAAAAGGGCAGTTCAGACATATGCTTACTTTCACCATGCGGGGCGCCCCGTGAGTTTAAGCCACTGGGTCCAGGACTCAAATTCAGCCACATAGCCATTATGCTAACTGCTGGTCCCTCCTTTTAATATTTCTTAGAGGCAGATTTACTAGCAATGAATTTTGTGTGTGTGTGTGTGTGTTTATCTGGAAATGTCTTAATTTCCCCTTAATTTTTAAAGAATAGTTTGCCAGGTATTGAATTATTTTCTTGGCCGACAGTTACTATTTTTTTTTCTTTTAAACCTTTTGAGATGTCACCTACTGCCTTTTGGCCTCCCTCATTTATGATGAGAAATCTGTATTTAATGTTACTAAGCATCTCTTATATTTGAGGAGTCCTTATTTTCTCTTCTTACTTTGAATTGCTAAAATCCTTTCTAATTATTATTGTGGCCCCTTCTTTGAATCATGGGTTATTTAGAAGTATTTCACTTAGTTTCTGAATATGTTGAAATATTATAGATGTCCCTTCATTTATTTCTGTCTTGAATTCACTTGGCACAGGGAATATACTCCTTAGAGCTCCAGTGTTAAAGTATTTTGTGGCCCACGATCTGACCTGTTTTAGTTAATGTTCCCTATCCAGTTGAAAAAAATGAGTATTCTGCAGTTACACTGTTCTGTGTTTCATTAGGTCAGGTATATTGATTGTATTGCCTAGTCATGTATATCTCTACTAATTTTGCCTGCTTATCAATTACTGAGAGTTGTCAGTAAAATCTTACTCTGTTTTTTCTTTTATTTCTCTAAGTGTTTATATATGCACACATATATGTACACACACACGTGTGTATATATAGATATGTTTGAAGGTTTCATTAAGTAAATATAAATTTGGAATCTTGATTGTCTTAAAATTGACTATTAAATTATTACATCTTACCTTTAAAAATATTTTTTGTTTTAAAGTCTACTTTGTCTGATATTAGCTTACCTATATAATGTTTGTACAGTGTGTTTTTTCCATTCTTAGATTTTCTTTCCTTTTTTTTTTTTTAAGTTTGCTATAGAGGGCATGTGCTTGCTAGAGGGCGAGAGAGAGAGGTAGGTAGAGGTAAAGAAAGAAATCATCCTCCAGAGGGGATGGCCATGCCACAATCCCTTCTCCAATTCTCCTCTCAGGATTTTGGGCACACAAATTCCTGATGTGTCAACTGTCTATTTTCAGTCTTTGTGTCACTACAAAACTATCTTTGTTTGTTTGTTATTTTGCTAGAGGGTATATACAATTGCCAGAGGGAGACAGAGGAAGAGTGAGAAAGCAGTTCCCCATGGGTAATCACAATCCCTTCTCTATTTCTTGCTCCTTTTGAGATCTTGGGCATGCACACACATGTGTCTGGCATGTTTTTTCAAGTCATAGGATCCAAGACTTGAACTCTTTCAGCCATGTGGGATCCAGCTCACTCAATCAACAAACCACAGGCTGACCCATAAAATTATTTCTTACAAGGAATGTGTATTTATTTTATGTAATCATTTTCTCTGTGTCTATTAATTTGAATGTTCTCAGTAACCTTTAATGTGATTATCGATACATATTTGAGTTTATATCTATCATTTTACTATTTCTTTTCTCTTAGCATCATTTTTCTTCATTCTCTTGTTTCTTTTTTTAACTATCCCTTAAATTAATTTTGCATTTTTATCTCCCTTTCTTCTGTATTAACTAATGGTTTAACAATATTAGTGATTATTTTGTAAATTATATGTATCCTTGACTTAAAATTATTTTTCCCTTTTACTGTGTTCTATGCAAGGTAAGATTTTTAGAACAATTTATATTCTTTTATCTATTTTCCAGCCTCTCCAATTTTTTTTTTAGTATTTTATTCCATGTGCATGTAAACTCCAAGATGTTAATTTACTAAATTTTAAATACTCAGTATTAATTCATATGTATCTGTGTATTTACCTTTTTGCTATTCTTCTTTCTTTACATATGATACGCTTTCCACGTAGAGTCACTTTTCACTGCCGAAATACTTTGTTTTAAAATTTCTATTTCAGGGACCCAGCAGATGACATAATGCTTTTATCACTGGACACACACATGGTTCACAGCAGTTCAAGTCCTGGACCTGGTGGTTTGAAACTCACACCAGGCATTTGTGCGTGCATGCCCAAAATCCCGACAAGAAGGGATTATGGTGTGGTCATTCCCCTTTGGGGGGGTGGTGGTAATTTCTCGCTTTCTGTCTCTCTAACTCTGTCTCTCTAGCGAGCTCATGCTAGAAATCGAGAATTTCTATTTCAGATGTGTTATCAATGAATCATGTTTTTATTTTCTTTTATTTTTTACCTCAGTTTCATTTTTCCATGTGTTTCCACTGCTTATAAATTTCTTGGAAGATGGATTTTATGGTTGCTATGAATTGAATTTTATCCTCCAAAAAGAGATGTTGAAGTAACTACCAGCGTCTGAGAATGTATTCTTACTTGGAAATAGGATCGTTACAAAGCTGATGAACGAAGTCATTGGCATGAGTTTTTGACTTGTGAGTTGATACTTGTATTTTTAGGAATATTTTCTGAGCTATCCTTTTTAATAATACATTTCCGTAATATTCTCTCTCTCATTCTCTCTCTCATCTCCATGTTGGACTGTTAATACATGTTGGTCTTATCTACTAATGGATATATGACTCTTAAATTATTGGTCATTGGAAAAGTCATGATTCATTTTTTCCTGGAAAAGTTTTTTTTTCCTCTCAATACTTTCGTTTATATATTTTTTGCTGTTTGCTTTTCCAGTTCACACTAATCCTTTCACTCTTAAACTCACATTTTGAATTATTAGTTTGAAAGGCTTTTTGATTTAAGTTCTGGAGTATCTACTTATTTCTGTTATAGATTTAAATTCTCTTGTGATATCTGCCATATTTTTATAGAACCCTATCATTGAATATATTAATCATAGTTATTTTAAAACCTGCTTTGGATAACTATGTTATCTATGGATATGTTTTGTTGCATCATTTTTCTCTTGGCTTTCTGTCATTGGGTTTTGTTTACTGGCAAGCCTAGTACTTTTGGATTATCTGCCGGAGATTGCATATGACAAATGATAGGTGCTAGATAAAGATATCTTCCTGAAAAGGGAATTTAATCACCTCTGACAGAAATCGATATGAGAAAATCATTTCCATGTGATCAGGCATTGAGATTATTCAAGGCTGTGTTTTAGCCCTGGCTCTTAAAATGTAGTCCTTCAGAGGTCCAAGTAGAAAAACCATGGTTTTACATGGTTTCTCCACAAAGAAACATCAATTCCAGGTTTTATTTCTTTGAGCTACGAGTCAAGCTTAAATCTACTTTTTAGTGTCTTAGTTTTTTGTTGTTGTTGTTTGTTTGTTTTGGGTTTGTTTTGCTGGATTTCTTTTCTTTTCTTTTTTTCCTTGAGAGAGATTTTTTCAATAGGACATGTGCTGGAGAAACAGAGAGACAGTAAGACAGAAAGAGATCAGTCCCCAGAGGCTGGCCATGCTGCAATCCCTTCTCCTCTGTTATTCTCTCAGTATTTGGGGCGTGCACGCACACTCACCGAGTGTGAGTTCAAGTCATCAGGTCCAGTACTTGAACCATGGTCAACTACACGGGAGTCCAACACCTTAACCACTATGCCACCTGCTGGCCCCATTGCTGGATTTCTTGACCTTTAACGATAGGCATTAAAAACCCAGGAACTGGCAAGTTTTTTGAAAGAAAATTGAACGGAAAACACAGGGCTTATCCTTCTGTGGTTCTCCTCTCTTTGGGGGTGAACTTTGTTTCTGACAATTGACTTTCTATTTTTGTCTTTTCACCCTAGTGAGTTTACCAAGTGTTAGGATTTCTAGTTGGGTATGAGGCCTCTCTACACCCTATTGCTACGTTCTTCTGTTATTTAATGGTATGCATTGATTCCTTTTTCTCTTGTCTTTTTACCATAATTTTTTGTTTTGTGGTTATTGTTTCCCTCCATTCCCCTATCAGGATTTTGAGCATGCATGCACACAGGCCCAGCATGATTTTCAAGCTGCCAGGTCTGAAACTTGGATTGCTGAGTTGGCCAGCTGCCTTAACCTCCATGCCACCGCCTGGCCCCATCTGAAGATATTTTAGCTTCATGTACCTGAATGTCCATTATCTCATTGAATTGGGGAAGTTTTAAGTCAATATTTGTTTACATTTTTTTCTGCTTTCTCTTTTTCCTCTGGACTGTCATAATGCATATATTGGTTTGCATTATTGCTTGGTGGTGTCCCATAAACATTGCAGGTTTTCTTCACTGTTTTTTATTCTTTTTCTTTTAGTTCCTCTGTCTGAAAGATTTCAAATAATATGTCCTCAGGGTTGCTTATTCTTTCTTCTACTTGATTAAGCTTGCTGTTAAAGCTCTCTATTTTATTTTTTAGGTCAGTAATTTGTTCATCAGCTCTAAAATTTCGGCTTTTATGTCTCATTGTTGAACTTGTTTTGTTGATCTCTTGTTTTCTTCATTTTGTTTAGTTTTCTATTTTGTCCTTATAGTTATCTGAATTTCTGTAAGACAATTATTTCATCATCTTTGTCAGGGAAGTCATAGATAATAACTTTTTTGGAGCGATCAGTGGTAGCTTTATTTTGTTACTTTGGTGGCATTATGTTACCTTAATATTTTATATTCCTTGAGTTCTTACATTGCTGTCTTCATGTTTAAAAAGCAATCTCCTCCTCTACTCTTCAGTGACTGGCTTCAGGAGAGGATAGATGTTTCTCCTTCATCTTGGCTAGAGATTCTAGGGAGTCTCCCAGACCTTTCTTATAGATGTACCTGCTGCACTCTGCCACTCCTTTTGTTCCCTCTGAGAGATGGGGGCTGCAGATATTAGAAATGTGTGACTTCTCTCAATTCTGTAGTAGGGTTGGATTCTAAGAGTCTTCCATTTGTTTTTCCTAGGGTAGTGTCCTGAAGGTTTAAAGTTGTGTTTTCTGCTAGTTCAGCAGAGTTGAACTGACTGCTAATATCTGTCTGTATGTCTGAAATGCATGTGCCATCGTGTGCACTGTCTGTGGGGGAGCACAGGGTGATCTTGGTGGGGTGCTTCAAATGCCAACCATGGGGCTCAGGTGTGTGCAGAGTGCTGGGGGTAAAAGTCAACTAGCTGGGGGATCTACCAGTGAGGCACCCCACAGGATCCACAGGCAGGGATCCCGGGGAAGGCAGCCAGCTGCAGCTAGTTGCTGAGATTTGTGCACCAGTTGCCATGAGGTGTCTCCCTTGCTTACTGTTCCTAAGTGTCCTCAGATGAGGGAGGCCTTGCTGATTCTTTGTGTTTGGGGTAGCTGAGACCGAAATGGGCTAGCTCAGCTATATCCCAGAAGGGTAGGAAGGTCAGATGCTCATTTTCTTCTCATTTTTCCCTCAAGAGAGAAATTGCAGGCTGACATAGTCTCTTAGATCCAAGCTGAACTGCCTAGGGGAGAAATGACATGTAAAGTAAAATCATTCTTTTCACCCTCTTAAATATAGCTATTCTTCAGTTTCTTTCTTTCTTCTTTTCCCTCTCCTCCACTGAGGTTTTGGCACCTTTTAGCTAGACTCCTGGACTCCCATTGAGGTATTCTCATTATATGTAGCAATTGAAATCAGCATTTCTTGGGGAGTTGGATGGCAGGACCTCCTATTCCTCCATCTTGCTGGCATCTCAAATCAGCCCTTTATTGCAGGAAATTGGCTTCCAGCCTTACCTTTATAATTCTTGTTGCCTAGCTCTTCAATTTCATCTTTTAAACATCAGTTCAAAAGTCGACTCCGTTCTGTCCCTTTTTTTTTTTTTTTTGAGAGATTTTTGCTATAGGGCACATGTGCTCACTGGAGAGACAGAGACAGAAAGTGAGAAATCACCCCACAGGGGGACAGCCACGCCATAATCCCTTCTCCTCTACTGTCCTCTTGGGACTTTGGCCACTCATGCACACATGCCCAGCATGAGTTTCAAGTCTCCAGGTGCAGGATTTGAACCATGGCCAGTCACGTGGGAGTCTAGCACTTTAAACCCAACATCACCAGCTGCTCATTCTCTGTTCTTTCTTAAGTGGCATCCTACAATTACTCACTCTCATGCCATTGAGCTTATTTACTTTGGAACATATGTGACATAAAAATTATTTCTTGTTTTCATTGTTGCTTACTTGTGTATTGTTTATTTGTGCCTCTGTAATAAATGTTAGGAACTTTATCTATCTTGTTTATTTCTTTAGCCCCTAGAACAATACTGGCTAAGAGGAGGCGCTCTTTGAATAATTACTGAATAAGTAAAATGTTGAACATGCTCTGAAGTCTCCTACAAAGCTGCAAAAAAGTTCCAATTAATCTATTATTTTGCTGAAATAAAATCTAATTTCTCAAGTATTAGCATTTGTAATAAAAATGATTTATTCTTCAGCTTTATGTTTTGATTACATATGTACTGTAGCCAATTATATTTTATTGCAAGTCTAAAGCAGTTCTGTTATATCCTAGATCAAAGAGGCTTTATGAGCCTTCCAGGGAGTCTAAACTGTATTTATTACATTGTTTCTATGTGAAATAGTGAATCATGGTTCAAAAAAAATTTTTTTAAATATTTTTTCAATAAATTTTTAGGTCAGAAGTAATTTTTACATTGATGATGGTCTGTATTTGAGCAATCATCAAATCTTTAAGTCGGGAACCAAGTTTGCATTCAAATAAACTAAGATTCATGCTGACGCTATTAGGTCGTTGGAAAAAGTCATGACGAATTTTTCTGGTTTTCTATGCAAAAATGCATCATGATTTTCTCAAAGACCCAATATATTAAGTTCTATTTTCAGAAGTAGGCAAGATGTAAATGGCAAATAGGTTGTGATAATCCTTTAAGTGAAACAAAGAATGTGTATTATATATAACTTCAACTTGTGCGAAGCATTTATTTCTGCTGTAGTTATTGCCTTTGGCTGCTATTCTCCAAGTATCTGGACCATCAGAATGATAGTCCTTTGGCAGGTCTCTGCTACACACACACACACACACACACACGCACACACACCACTGAAAAAAAGGTATTTATTGATGTATGTTTACCTGTTGTTTAAAAACAATTTAGAATGGGGGGAGCCAACAGTTAGCATAATGGCTATGTCGCTGGACTCCCACGTAGTTGACCACGGTTCGTGTCCCGGACCCGGTGGCTTAAAACTCATGCCGGGTGTGTGTGCGTGCGTGCCCAAGATCCTGAGAGGAGAATGGAGGAGAAGAGACTGCAGCGTGACCATCCCCCCTGGGGGTTGATTTCTCGCTTTCTGTCTCTATGTCTCTCTCTGTCTGTCTGGCGAGTGCACGTGCCCTATAGCAAAAAAAAAAACCTCTCAAACAAAAATCAAAAAACAATTTAGAATGGGCTCAGTCCCGTTCAGTCTCTTAAAATCACGAGTGAAAATGCAGAGAGGGAGGGTATTATCTCCTATGTCACAATGCTGTTTGCTAGTTGTTTTCTTTTATTCATATTTTATTGATAATTATTTGTGAGATTAATAGGCACTATATTTTCTAATCAACTATTTTTTTCTTAAGTGTTTTTTTTTTTTTTTTTTTTAAGTAAAAGAAAATGAGGAACAGGACTTCAGCATTATTTTCTGGCCAGGAGTTACATAATTTCTTCAAACACAGTTAATGTCCAGGTTTCTATATTAATAGTCACAGAGTCCAAGTATTATTCTGATATAAAATTATATGCATTTAGTGGCTCTCAGAGAAGAATTAAAAATATCTCCGTGTCCACGTATCAGCAGCACTCTATGCATATTATTTTAAAATGAATTTTAATATTTCTGAAGTTTGACCAAACATTGTGATCTTTAAAAACATTAAAAAGAAAGAAAATGAGTTAAATGTGTGATTACATTTGGATGTTACAAATAACAATTGCGTGTGTGTGTCTGCTTGTAGCTTCCTTATATTACTGAAATGCATGTTTCCTCCTGTAAACTGAACACCGGGCATAAAACTTTCCATAACAGGCTGCATTGGTCAATGTGTCCCTGGAAGAAGGTGTTTTGTATCCCAGAGGTAGTATAAGCACTATTTGATGTAGTGTTGCTATGGTAACTGTTCTTTTTTTAATTGGCTAGCATGGCAAGTAGTCTTATAAAACCTACCAACCCATAACTTGCTGATACCCCAAGGCGGCTTTAGCTTTAGCATCTTCTCTTTGTCTTTATTTGTTCAGTCTAAGGAATTCAGATGTTTGACTCTACCTGTTTTATGAGTCCGGTGTACTTTGGGACTTAAATCCTTGGTTTGTTGACCACAGGTAATTTCTAAACAGGCACTCCACGCAGTTATAAAATCAAGAATGTAAAATGACCATTATAAGAAAAATAAAAGCAAACTTCTCCATAAAGGCCATGTCTGAAAACTCAAATTGAACAAAATCTGTATTTGGTCATCTGATTTCCTCAGAGCTTGCCTACACAGGGTATAGTGCAAATAAATCATTCTAGAAATACAAGAGCCACAGGGGCATTGTACTAAAATAAGTCTTGGGCAACAGGTGCACATACTTTAATTCAAACAGAAATTCTCTTGGGGTCTAAGAGTTCTATTTTCCTCTCTCATTCAAACACACACCTTGTAATGTATCTATGCCCTATTGTGGAGATATTGCATGAGGTCACAGAAAATCTAGTGTAACTCCCTCTCCACATCCTTCACTTCCAGAGACAATAATTATTCCTGTTATTTTGCTAGCTATTTGTGTTTAACCTTATTAATAGATCTCCTTAAATTAAAATTGAGCATATAGTAGTTGCTATGACATTGTGATATTGATTAAAGTATCAGTCTAATAACATTAATCTAGTGTGAACAAATACTCTCTCCCTGTTGAGTAGAATTGACATTTCCAAAAGACTTGGTGGATAAGGGTAACTAGACAAAGGGTAACTAGAAATTAACTCTTTGTAAGTTTATATTGAGTATTGACACAAGAACATCAGAGCAACCCAAAGTTGAAAGTTTACAATTGACTTTGTCCAACTTGCCGTGCAATTAGAGATCCTCTTTGTAATATTACTTAAAATTAATCTGAAAACATGTTTCTATCTAATCAATGTTCTCAAACTTTGATGCAACTCAAATATAGATGATGATTGGTTTCTCAAATTTCCTAGGTAAATAATTTTACAAGGTAAATAATTTAGTTTATATTTAGGCAATGAATAAATACCATAGTTGAATGGATAATTATGACAAC
>NW_006203787.1:44277-74723 GCF_000334495.1 Tupaia belangeri chinensis
TTCCAGAGCATTCTTCTACCTAAATTAAAGTTGAGAAGAAATAAAGCACTTAAGACAAGGAATTAAGTGTTAGAATAGAATGTGTTATATTATCTTTGACGTAATTACATCCTATTGAACCCAAAATGTGCAGAACTCCAGGTGAGAGAGTTTGGGAGACCCCTGCTCACAGGGATCTTTTGTTCCTGCTGTCTTATTAAGTATGCAAAGAACTCAAAACTCTAAGTACTTTTTATTTGGTCATTTTTCAGTGTCACGGTTGCAGCTAGCAACCTTGAGGGCTGAGACAGTGTGCTCCTCTGGGGCAAAGAGCAGGATTGCTTACTGCTTGCTATAAAACATCAGGTTTCCAATATCAGTGTTGGATTTAAGAAAACTAACTGCACATGGAGTAAGAATCTAAGATCTGCCTCATCTCTTAGGACACAAGGGCCACGGGGGAATTGATGGAACACACTAGGGCGTATGCTAGTTGCTTTGCTGTAATAGTCTTTTGTCTCAGATTCAGGAGTCTTGTGTTTTCTCCCAACATCCATGAAGCAGTATCAGGCTTTTTTATTCATTAGCAGGGCAAAATTCCCGACCAAGTAGGAGAAACTTGCATTAATTCAGTCCAGCAACAACCTCTTGGGGCGGGAGTGATATACCACCGAATCGATAATCTGATTCTTCCCTCAAAAGAGAGCCATGATTTAATTATTCTGAATCTGAAGCTATTACCTTGGTTGAAGTTCCACAAACAAGTATGGTTTTGTTGTTGTTGTCCGTTTTGTCATAAACCATATATAAAACAAGGGGAAGGAGTGGGAAAGCATTGCTCAGAGGTATGTTTTCTAATTTGTTAAATAAGTTGAGGACCTTTTTTCCCTCCTGAAACAGAAAACAATTGGACTAATATCATTCTATTTGGAATATAATTTTGGACCTTTGACCAAAAGGTCCAAGGTGTTTTGTATGATACAAAATAGTTTTGAGAGCTGTCCTCATGGTCTGGTGATTGAGGAAGCCAGATCCTACATGGCTAACTGCAGTGAGAATCCTGGCCCCAGCAGCTTGAAAAACATGTTGGGTATATATGCATGGCTTCCCAT
Organism: Tupaia belangeri chinensis; assembly: GCF_000334495.1. NCBI lineage: Eukaryota > Metazoa > Chordata > Mammalia > Scandentia > Tupaiidae > Tupaia > Tupaia belangeri. Next base: position 45,369 of record NW_006203787.1, read on the forward strand.
TTCTCAAGACGGAGAAATAGAAGAGAAGAGACTATGGCATTACCAGTCCTATTATGGGGGTCTCTTTCTCTGACAAGGGCATATGCCCTCTGGCAAAAAAATAATCATAATCCATATAAGCAGAATCTCAATACAGTCTGCAGGCTTTCTCACCTGCAGAAGTGGCATTTGGATTCTTAGTGTTACTTTAAGGCTACTCAATAGTCCTGTGAAATTGTCCAGTCTATCATGTGTTTAGGCATAAGTTCTTCATTTAAAATTAAACTTTTGGTATTTATTATCAGAATATACAAAACATGCTGATGCTCCATAGCTATCAAATCCATAGATGGGAGAAGTTATATTTATGAAGATCATGTATAGAACATGCTGGATTGTCAGAAAAGTCCTGATTTTTTTTCTGTTTTATCTACGCAAACATCATGACTTTTTTGACAGTCCAGTACGTCTTTAAACTGTTACTTCTTAACCTTTTATATTTAATTGTTCCCTTAAAAAGTCTTTCTAGACATTTTCCCCACCACCACTTCCCTGACCTCAGAAGAACATGAATATCTCAGATACGTAAGGGGTGTGTATATATGTATGTATACACACACACACTTAGGTACTGTAGTTTTTTTAGACCATTAGAAGAAAAATTGTTTTTAAGATTTTGTCATAAGGTGCATGTACTCATTGGATAGATCTGGGGGGGGTCAGGGCAGGGGAGCGGGAGTAAGAAAGCTCCCCCCACGAAGGATGGTCACTCTATAATCCCTTCTCTATTTGTCCTCTTGGGATTTGGGGTGTGCATGAATGCACGCACACACACACACTCACACCCATGGTGTGTTCTTTAAGCCACTGAGTGTGGAACTTGAGCCACATAGTTGGCTATGTGGAATCCAGCTGCTTTAACCACCATGTCATTGGCTGGCCCCAAGGAAGTTTTAACAGTTATATATCAGAATAACTTGAGTCAGCCACATTAGCATGCACTGGATGGTATGTTTGGCAGGCTGAAGCCACATGGGAGGCCTGAGTCCAATTCCTAGCCCACTCTGGAAAGCCTGGCATGATGGTGAGTGCCTGTAATCCCAGTTACTTGGGAAGCTGAGGCAGGAGGACTGTGAGTTCATGGTTAGCATGCACGCCATACCTAGTCCTTGTTTGAAATAGCCAGACTTGTGATTCAGGTGCTGGGGAGGCTGAGGCAAGAGGGTCACAGCAGAGCAAGATACTGTGTAAAGTAACACCATACATACACACACACACACAGAATAAGTTTAGACTTTTTACTAATACCATATTCTAGAAATCATTGGCATAATTTCCTCAACGGTTGGAGGAAAAGTGATTTGAAGCCAAGTAATTAGTAAAGCTAGAGAGTGATATAAAGACATTTCCTGACACGCAAGGACTTTCAAAGTACACTGCCCATATGGCATGGTTTTAAGAAACTGATAGAATGTAAGAAAAAAAATGACTTTCATTCTTGGGATAATCTCCTTACAAGGACACACATGAATTGGTGCCCCATATGTCACTTGGATCCCGAGTATTTTCAATATCATGAGAGTTTAGATACTATTTATTGTTTTTGTTTTTGTTTTGTTGAGGCAGAATATAGAAACTAATGAGCATCAGCTTCCCTAATTTAGAATTTTTAAAGAGATACACACTAAGTGATGTCTACCAAGTTCAAATTGTAGTGCATGTCCAGGTCTTGAACTTAACCTATGTGCCATCCTGTGGTGCATCTTATCTTGTGTCTGGCTTCTTTTGTTGGGAGAATCATCTTTGACATGAACTTACCATTCTCTTGTCATTGTCTTACAGTATTTCATATAATGTTTCTTTAAATAGCACAGTTTAGCCTGTATTTTTTGTGGAAATTCGAATTGTTTTGGGGTTTTGGTGGTTACGGATAAAGCTATTGAAACTTCCTTCTGTAGTGTTTTTATAAATGTGTGTACTCATTTGTGAGAGTTCATGTCTATGAAGGCTCTTGCTGGATCATATAGTATTAGGGGACTTTAGCAAGTCTGTGGAAAAATGAAATGAAACTATGAGCCTATGAGTTTATTTTGGTGCAAACAAATTTAAAATCCATGCACAGTACACATTTTCTATGAACTCTCTGGAAACCCTGTGTAGATATTTTTATTGTTTTTGACATTTACATTCAGCCTGTAGAGAATACAGGGAAGGCTCATGTATAATAACAGACCAAATGAAAATAAAAAAATCTTGATCATTTAAATGCTGAGTTAAGACTGAGACAGGGGACCAGCAGACGGTGTAATGATTACATCACTGGACTTCTTGTAGTCGACCGCCATTCGAGTCTCAGACCTGATGGCTTAAACTCATGTCGGGCACGTGTGCGTGCATGTCCAAAACCCCAAGAGGAGAATGGAAGAGAAGGGATTGTAGTGTGGCCATTCCCCCAGGGGGTGATTTCTTGCATTCTGTCTATAGCAAATATCTTTCTCTTAAAAAAAATTGAATGAGACAGGTAGGGTTCAAATGGAAAAGAAAGAAATAATATCCCAGCTCTGTTATTTAGATCTACCAAATTGTGGTCAAGGGAAAATTCGAGAAACTCTATTCTGATCACGATTTTCCCAGCTTAGAACATGAAGTGCCTTCCCCTTGCTCTTAGGATAAAGGCAGACCTCCTGAATAAAGCCCGCAAGGCCCTACAGGACAGGCCTATATCTTTTCTGTCTCACTGCTGTGTGCTGCTCAGCTTTCTCTACTTGCATCCCATGGCTTCCTTTTTATGTCCCTCGCCATGACTTCTCCACCACAAGGCCTTGGACAAACTACTGCACCGCTGGGCTTACTCTTCTACAGTTTCTCATGGAGTTAACCCTACTTATCCTTCAGCTCTCTGATCCAGGGGAGCCTCCTAAAGCACTGCCCCTGTCTATCATGTGTTTAGGCATAAGTTCTTCATTTAAAATTAAACTTTTGGTATTTATTATCAGAATATACAAAACATGCTGATGCTCCATAGCTATCAAATCCATAGATGGGAGAAGTTATATTTATGAAGATCATGTATAGAACATGCTGGATTGTCAGCAAAGTCCTGATTTTTTTTCTGTTTTATCTACGCAAACATCATGACTTTTTTGACAGTCCAGTACGTCTTTAAACTGTTACTTCTTAACCTTTTATATTTAATTGTTCCCTTAAAAAGTCTTTCTAGACATTTTCCCCACCACCACTTCCCTGACCTCAGAAGAACATGAATATCTCAGATACGTAAGGGGTGTGTATATATGTATGTATACACACACACACTTAGGTACTGTAGTTTTTTTAGACCATTAGAAGAAAAATTGTTTTTAAGATTTTGTCATAAGGTGCATGTACTCATTGGATAGATCTGGGGGGGGTCAGGGCAGGGGAGCGGGAGTAAGAAAGCTCCCCCCACGAAGGATGGTCACTCTATAATCCCTTCTCTATTTGTCCTCTTGGGATTTGGGGTGTGCATGAATGCACGCACACACACACACTCACACCCATGGTGTGTTCTTTAAGCCACTGAGTGTGGAACTTGAGCCACATAGTTGGCTATGTGGAATCCAGCTGCTTTAACCACCATGTCATTGGCTGGCCCCAAGGAAGTTTTAACAGTTATATATCAGAATAACTTGAGTCAGCCACATTAGCATGCACTGGATGGTATGTTTGGCAGGCTGAAGCCACATGGGAGGCCTGAGTCCAATTCCTAGCCCACTCTGGAAAGCCTGGCATGATGGTGAGTGCCTGTAATCCCAGTTACTTGGGAAGCTGAGGCAGGAGGACTGTGAGTTCATGGTTAGCATGCACGCCATACCTAGTCCTTGTTTGAAATAGCCAGACTTGTGATTCAGGTGCTGGGGAGGCTGAGGCAAGAGGGTCACAGCAGAGCAAGATACTGTGTAAAGTAACACCATACATACACACACACACACAGAATAAGTTTAGACTTTTTACTAATACCATATTCTAGAAATCATTGGCATAATTTCCTCAACGGTTGGAGGAAAAGTGATTTGAAGCCAAGTAATTAGTAAAGCTAGAGAGTGATATAAAGACATTTCCTGACACGCAAGGACTTTCAAAGTACACTGCCCATATGGCATGGTTTTAAGAAACTGATAGAATGTAAGAAAAAAAAATGACTTTCATTCTTGGGATAATCTCCTTACAAGGACACACATGAATTGGTGCCCCATATGTCACTTGGATCCCGAGTATTTTCAATATCATGAGAGTTTAGATACTATTTATTGTTTTTGTTTTTGTTTTGTTGAGGCAGAATATAGAAACTAATGAGCATCAGCTCACACACACAGAATAAGTTTAGACTTTTTACTAATACCATATTCTAGAAATCATTGGCATAATTTCCTCAACGGTTGGAGGAAAAGTGATTTGAAGCCAAGTAATTAGTAAAGCTAGAGAGTGATATAAAGACATTTCCTGACACGCAAGGACTTTCAAAGTACACTGCCCATATGGCATGGTTTTAAGAAACTGATAGAATGTAAGAAAAAAAATGACTTTCATTCTTGGGATAATCTCCTTACAAGGACACACATGAATTGGTGCCCCATATGTCACTTGGATCCCGAGTATTTTCAATATCATGAGAGTTTAGATACTATTTATTGTTTTTGTTTTTGTTTTGTTGAGGCAGAATATAGAAACTAATGAGCATCAGCTTCCCTAATTTAGAATTTTTAAAGAGATACACACTAAGTGATGTCTACCAAGTTCAAATTGTAGTGCATGTCCAGGTCTTGAACTTAACCTATGTGCCATCCTGTGGTGCATCTTATCTTGTGTCTGGCTTCTTTTGTTGGGAGAATCATCTTTGACATGAACTTACCATTCTCTTGTCATTGTCTTACAGTATTTCATATAATGTTTCTTTAAATAGCACAGTTTAGCCTGTATTTTTTGTGGAAATTCGAATTGTTTTGGGGTTTTGGTGGTTACGGATAAAGCTATTGAAACTTCCTTCTGTAGTGTTTTTATAAATGTGTGTACTCATTTGTGAGAGTTCATGTCTATGAAGGCTCTTGCTGGATCATATAGTATTAGGGGACTTTAGCAAGTCTGTGGAAAAATGAAATGAAACTATGAGCCTATGAGTTTATTTTGGTGCAAACAAATTTAAAATCCATGCACAGTACACATTTTCTATGAACTCTCTGGAAACCCTGTGTAGATATTTTTATTGTTTTTGACATTTACATTCAGCCTGTAGAGAATACAGGGAAGGCTCATGTATAATAACAGACCAAATGAAAATAAAAAAATCTTGATCATTTAAATGCTGAGTTAAGACTGAGACAGGGGACCAGCAGACGGTGTAATGATTACATCACTGGACTTCTTGTAGTCGACCGCCATTCGAGTCTCAGACCTGATGGCTTAAACTCATGTCGGGCACGTGTGCGTGCATGTCCAAAACCCCAAGAGGAGAATGGAAGAGAAGGGATTGTAGTGTGGCCATTCCCCCAGGGGGTGATTTCTTGCATTCTGTCTATAGCAAATATCTTTCTCTTAAAAAAAAAAGTGAGTGAGACAGGAAGGGTTGAAATGGAAAAGAAAGAAATAATATCCCAGCTCTGTTATTTAGATCTACCAAATTGTGGTCAAGGGAAAATTCGAGAAACTCTATTCTGATCACGATTTTCCCAGCTTAGAACATGAAGTGCCTTCCCCTTGCTCTTAGGATAAAGGCAGACCTCCTGAATAAAGCCCGCAAGGCCCTACAGGACAGGCCTATATCTTTTCTGTCTCACTGCTGTGTGCTGCTCAGCTTTCTCTACTTGCATCCCATGGCTTCCTTTTTATGTCCCTCGCCATGACTTCTCCACCACAAGGCCTTGGACAAACTACTGCACCGCTTGGCTTACTCTTCTACAGTTTCTCATGGAGTTAACCCTACTTATCCTTCAGCTCTCCGATCCAGGGGAACCTCCTAAAGCACTACCCCTGACCTTCTTAATCTCAGTTTTCTTCACTCTGTTAACTTTTAGGCAGCGTTTGTCATTGCAACTTACTTTGCATCATAACTATTATTATTTAAGGTTTTTGCCATAGTATGCATGCACTTGCCAGAGAGGAGAGATACAGAGACAGACAGAGACAATGAGAGGGAAAGTGAGAAATCACTCCCCAGAGTGAACGGTGATCAACTACATGGGAGTCCAGCAACATAGCTATTACACTAGCTGCTGGTCCCAGAAGAAACCATCTTACCTGGTACAGATAATTTTTAAATTGAAGAACCAGTATCATTTAGTAACTACTTGAAGAACTGAAAACAATCATATAAATGAGGATAGAGAGAGAAGACTCTAGTAAGTGAACTAAATTTCTCTTCTCTGTAGAATGACATCTATGTGAGTTATGTAAAGCCTAGGACTTGCAGTGGCATCACTACAATAACTAAAATTAGAAATATTTAAACATAATTATCTCTGGGAAAGACGACTGTGGCTATGGAATGGACATTGGGAAGATGGAGTTCTACTGTACTCTTAGGATTGTTGTTGTTGTTGTTTCTCTACATTTATAGTGAAAAGTGAAACAAAATTTTAAAAGATTAGAGGACTTAATTTATCAGCCCTTGTGCCAGGGATTGGATATGGGGCAAGACACATGTCAATAGGTATTGAGGTTATGGACAAGTTTTCCAGATATGTAATCAAGCCAACTTTCTGGAATAAGGTGGTATAATGATAGCTAAATGTGATGTGAAGACCAGCAAGGGTAATACAAGTGTTGGGTGTTCTTCTGATAAATTCAAGGTTTCCTGGAGTTCTTTCAGACAGTCAAGGATGAGGACCAATGCCACTGTCCTGAGTGGTGTTTGCATTTGCTCTCTCTCTGGTCACGGCACAGGGAGTAGCAATGCCAAACCAAATTGGTCTTATAACATGATGCAAGAGTAGAATAGAGGCAATGGAATATTAATTGTATGAATTAATATTACTATTGAGTACTCACATTATCGAACGCTGTGGTAGACTCTAGCAATAAAATGGTAACAGTAGAAACTGTGCCAGCATAATCATTAATTAATATTAATACAATTAATATTCCATTCAGATGTAGACAATCTCAAGAACGGAATAGGAGAAAATAATTATAAACTAATTGGTGAATATGAGCTAAGGTCTAATACTATCAGGAGAAAATTTGACAGTAGGATTATGGGACTTGGAACAGGGTGATCTGTGTGCATTCCAGTGCACTGTGATTCACTGCCTACATGACTCGCTTAAGCCAGGATCTTGCCCTCTGGCTGTCTCTGAACATTTTCAGTACAAGTCCCCATCTTCTAACTTCAGCCATAAAGCCAACTCTGTCTTGAAGCCTTTCTGTTGTCCACAGCCAGAAATAATTCCTCACTTTCTCATCTCCCAAAGCAGTTTTCCAATTGTCTTACGATGTTAGCATTTTATACCATGCCCTCCGGTTATGTATATGCATCTCTTACTTTTCCCAGTAATCTGTGAGCTCATAAAAATTATGTTGCACACATCCCCCGCAGGACCTGGCCATGGACCTTGCATATCATTGCTGAAAGAAAGTTCAGTAGTGGCTGAGGTACTGTCTGAGGACCCCGAGATGACAGTCCCCCCTCTCTGTTGAGGTTCAGTTGTCATATGCAGTGTGCTTTGGGGAGTGTCACAGAATTCAGAATTTGTACTATCATATATGTGCTGTGTTTACTAGTATTTCTATTCATAACACACATAAAGAAATGGAAAAGTTTTCTGTCAATGGTAATAAACACTGCATCTTCCCATTTCAGATACCTGTGTCAAGAAAGCAGGGGTTCATTTTCATTAATAAGTACTGAGAAACTGGGGCCAGCAGGTGGCGTGGTGGTTAAGGCCACTGGACTCCCACATGACCAACCGTGGTTTGAGTCCTGGACCTGGCAGCTTACTGTCTCTCTCTCACTCTTGTCCTTCTCCAGTCAAATTAAAATAAATAAAGTTAAATAATTCTCTAAAAAAAAGAGTTTAAAGGGACCAGCAGTTAGTGTAATGGCTATGTCGCTGGACTCCCATGTAGTCGACCGCGGTCCTGAACCCGGTGGCTTAAAACTCACGCCGGGTGTGTGTGTGTGTGTGTGTGTGTGTGTGCCCAAGATCCTGAGAGGAAAATGGAGGAGAAGGGATTGCGGTGTGGCCATCCCCCCTGGGGGGGTGATTTCTCACTTTCTATCTCTCTGCCTCTCTCTGTCTGGTGAGTGCATGTGCCCTATAGCAAAAAAAAAAAAAAAAAAAAAAGTTTAAAAAAACTGAGAAGATAATTAAATATGTATATTTTAATAACAATGATTAGTGAAGTCTAGTTAGTTTACTTTTTGAGATTATATCACTTAAATCCCATGAAAGTTGCAAAATTCTCCTGGAAAGGCAAACTAAGATTCTACATATTCATTGTCTTTGAAACTAAAATAGTAATGAACATGTCTTAAAAGGGGAAATAGCAGCAAAATTCATGCTCCATTCAAAGCATGCAATTTTCTTTGATTTTAAAGATGTGCCAAGAAATTCTGAGTAACCTGCCCATTGAGCTGTGATTTCTAAGAAATGAAGACGTGAGGTCTCCTTACGTTCCAAAGAATCTCTTTTTGTCTCTCCTGCCAAAGCTGTTATCTCTTTTTGTACTATTATGGGTGAAATTGGTTTAGGTCATCAAAAAAATGATATTTCATCCTTGAATAATGAAAAAAAGGATACTGTGTGTAGGAGACTTTTTCCAAAGCATGTCTGAGGATATACCTTTGAAGCTTACTGGAAAACATGTCATTTCATTCAGAACTCTGAATTAAGATGCACTCTCTTTTTGCTGAAGGCTATTTTAAATTAGGCTAATAAATTGCTACTCTCTGCTTTACGTGATAACGCATTACATTATCTACTGATGTACATGTATTGTTTGGCTCTAATGGTGCGGAAATTAAATGTTAGACTTGGGCCAGATGTTCCGATAGATGAATATGACCCTGGCATAGTGACGTCTCATCGCAGTGGAGAGGAGGAACGGAATCACCACCACCCATCCTACCAGAAAGTGTCCTCAGATCTTGGTCTCCAGTAAGAACGCATGCAAGCCTAGATCCTCTTAGTCGCTGTCTTTGCGGAGTGTTCTGAATGTCAGCCATATTTGCACCTGCGTTCATGCAGAAAATTTTATTTTTCAAAATACAGAATAAAATATATTTGTGGATGTAAAACCCCCTGGAGGAGGGGGTTGTCCAGAGATGGAAATATCTGTCACCTCGATTTGACAGACAGGGACGGTTTGAACTGTTCCTCCAACTCTGCACCGCCACATGGCAGTGAGATTTCCACCACGGGGCATTCCTTTGCTCTGTACAGCTCACAGTGGGGGAGGAGGGATATGGGACCTGCAGGGAGGGAAATGGCAAACAAATGGGCCTCATGGTGAATTTTAATGAAGATTTCCTGCTGGCTTTAGTCCCATTGTTAAAAAAAAAAAAAAAAGAAAAAGAAAAAAAGGGAAACCCATAATCTTCTATTGGAGGATAACTTACAAATAGGATCATAATTCACATAGAGCAAACATATCACAGGAATGAAGTGGGGGGTCAGGGGAGTGCATTAGGATGTATCTGCTGCTGCTTCTGTGGGTACCAACTAGCCTACTAGTAATATGTATGTGTATCTTAGAAAATCATTAGAGAGCTTGCCATAGGAGATGAACGCCTAACATCATCCCCCACTCAGAGGGAAACGTGTTTTTGCAGATCTGTGCTGATGGATGTAGGGCGCGAACTTCTGGCAGGTTTGAAGTGGGTGTGCTGCTGTTGTGGGTGAAAAGGTGAGGAGGAAATCCACGGGTATGTTCAGTAATACCTGAGATGGAGTCACACGGTGACACAGGAGTAATGCAATGGGACCCACATAGGAAGGTCTCGGTTCACGTCCTGGGGCCTCCCTGTTTACGATGTGTGAGTGTGATCTGGGCTGGCAGAGGCTGGGGTAGGATCACAGGCTTAATCCCCTCCCTGCTGGGGTCTCTCTGTCTCCTCTCTCTCTCTCTGAAGTAACAGATATGCCTTAAAATAGAATATCTAAGAACTGTGAAGTGACACAAGTACACCTGGGTGAAAGATGAGGTCAGCGTTTGTAAATCCCTTTTTAAAAAATAATTGCTGAAAGAGAGAGAAATATCAGAGGGAAAATAAAACATTAAGAGAAAAATTTATCCCTTCAAGACTGATTTCATGGTACACGGGTACTGCTTGGGAGGCTGGAAACCACGTGGGAGGCCCAGGTCCTGCTCCTGGGCCAACCCAAACACATGTGATCCTGACTAATTGGGAGACTGGAGCAGGAGGATCTCATGGTGACTGTCCAAAATACCTGGCTTGAGCCAGCAGGTAGCACAGAGGCTAAGGCAGCTGGATTCCACATGGCCAAGTGAGTGACTTGAGTCCTAGACCTGGTGACTTGAAACACACACTGGACATGTGTGCATGTGTGCTCAAAATCCTGAGGAGAATGGAGAAAGGATTGTGGTATGGACATCTCCCCTACGGGGGCAGGAGTTGGGGGTGTGATTTCTGTTTTTCTCTCTCTCTCTCTCCAGTGAGTATGCACACCCTATGGCAAAAAATTTAAAAAAAAATTCTCTGCTCTTTATGTCTCTCCCTTTCTCTTATAAAGTTAAAAAAGGTGTATCAGTTACTACTGTTGCTATCAGTATGTTCTTTTATTCTCTTGTGGTTTATTGGAATTATGGGACAGTGAGGGATTTGTTGTTCTGTGTGAAGGTTTGGTCTGTAGTTTCTCGTCATTAATAGTGATATTTCCTTTCTAACTAATGTTAATTTTTTTCTTTATTTAGTGTCTTCTATGACTTTTAGCCCAATATACTTAGATTTCTCAGGAGTAGCCTAATCTCTGTCCTTTGTACCTTGTTTTTCTTTTTCTCTTGTTTTGTTATGTCACTTTATTTTTAAAAAGCAGTGTTATAAAACCTTTTTCTTATTAGTTATAAAAGTAGTCCGTTTTTATCTGTGGTGTGAGTTTTGTACACATGTGAATGCCATGCCATTATTTATTATAGGCCTAGTCATTTGTTTAACAATTTTTCTATGACAGTTTGGTAGTTTGTGTCTCTCTAGAATTTCTCCATTTTCATCTAGGCATAGTTTTGTATATAGATATACTCATTTTTCTAAATCTGAGTGGAATTTGGTGGTATGGATGTACCTTATTTTTTAGCTGTCAACATGTTGTCCCATGATTTTTTCCTGTTATAAGTAGTTACAAGATTACAAGAATCAATTTTGTCTCACATTGGAGAAATTTGTGTTGGTTTTTGCTAGCAATTTGCTCATTGATTTTTACATTATTTTTCTCTTATTATGTGTCTGCAATAATACTTTTCAAAATTTGCATTCAATTATTGCGTATTATTACAGCATACCAGATTTTCCCATTATGAATACACTGTACATTGGTTCAGGTGAACAGATTTTCCATTTTTTGTATGTCTTTAATATTTTGCTTCTTTCTTTTTTCTCCTTGATTCCTTCACTCCCACCCTCCTCCACTTCCTACTCCTCCCACACTGTCTCTAGTATCCATAGTTCCTCTCCATGCCTTTATACTGCCTAATCGTTCAGTTTCTGCCATAGAGTACTGGCGTTCAGTATCTAGTGAGTAAGGACACTCAATGCCTCTCTTTCAAAGACTGTCTTGCTCTGATTAGTAGTAAACCTTCCATATTTGTCCACTTTCTATCAAATATCAGGGTCTCATTGTTTTGAGGAGTATTCCATACTATATATGTGCCACGCTTTTTAAGTTCTTTCATCTGTTTGTGGACATTTGGGTTGGTTCCATATCATAGCAATTGTGAATAATGCTGGAATAAACATGGATGTGCAAGTATTTTTCTGACTGAATTATTCCTATCCTTTGGGGAGATACCCAGGAGTGGAATTGCTGACTCGTATGGTAGTTCTATATGTAGATCTTCAAGGAATATCTATATTGTTTTCCATAGTGGCTGTACTAATTTTCATTCCCACCAACAGTGTAGGAGAGTTCCCTTTTCACCGCAACCTGATCAGCACTTATTCTTTTTTTTAATCTTAGCCATCCTGACTGGGGTTAGGTGGTATCTCTTTGTGTTTTTCATTTGTATCTCCTTTAAGGAAAGGGATATCAAGCATTTTTTTCATATGCTTTTTAGCTGTTTATATGTGTTTCTTATAGAGTTGTCCTTTCAACTCATTTTCCCATCTTTTAATAGGGTTGATTTTTTTTTCTCTTGTGATTTTGAGCACTCATGCACGTGTTCCTGGTGTGAGTTTCAGGGCCCTGGGTCCAGTACCCAAACTGTGGTCGGCCATGTGGGAGTCCAGTGATGTAACCATTACCCCATCTGCTGGTTCCTTGCTAGCTATTTTAAACGTACCTTTTAATTTTTATTCAATCCAACTAAGGAAAGTCTAATCTTCATGTTGATTTGTTTCTTCCAGTTCATTTGTTTTATCTGTACCATTTGCTTTGTATATTAGTATTTTTCTTTTTTTGTAGCAATATCCCCTTTCCAATTTCGATTGTTTGCTATATTATAGTACTTTTCTTGTTCTACAGAATTAATGTTCTTATTAAATTTTTAATGCAAAACCATGTCAGGGAATCTGCCTTGGTTCTTTGGGCTGTATATCTTTCCAAGTTGAATTATCTGTGTTTTTTCAAAACACGTGCCTTTCTCCACTTATATATTTAAATATTTTTACTATAACATGTTTATTTTTTATTACCAAAGGGTGTGTGTGCTCACCAGAGAGAAACAGACAGCCAGGAGGAGTGGGAGGAAGTACTGCTCAGTGGGGTGTGGTCATGCTGTGATCCCTTCTCCTCCATTTCCCCATCTTGTTGGGATCTGGGGCATGAATGCATGCATGCCCATTGTGTTTCCTAAGCCACTAGAGCTGGGATTCTAATTACCATTGTGGTGTCCAGCTTCCCTAACCACTAGGCTGTGGAGCTGCCCTGATGTAATATATTTCATAGTTTTCAGACTATGTCTTTTCCTTTTCCACCTTTGTTCAGATCTTATCTTCACCTTTGAAGTGTAAGTGGTTTCTTAGTGTGATCATTCACCTTATCTGGGAATGTTTGTCTTCTCCTCTGAAGTAGAGGGCACAGAGAAGCAGGTACCACAGTGAAGGAGGTATAGCTGGGCCGACTGCAGCTTTGCCGAGATCCCACCAGATGTCTTTTATTGGATTTGATTACACCCAGCTTGGCATAACTTCAGCTCTTCTGGGCTTTGGCTTCCTCCCCACTTTAGCATTATATGCAGGAGCAAGAGAATTGAAGGCCCTTTCTGCTTCTGCCAAGATCTAGACGTGATTTTTAGAGCATCTACTCTGCGTTTTATCTTAATTTTCCCAGTCACGTGTACTCATCTCTTTGGACCACTCCTCCTCAAGGTAAAGCATTCAAAAGTATCCCCAGGATTGATCTAGGTTCTTATAACCTCAGTGCTGCTTCTGGAGGTGGGAGCAAGATCAAGGATCTGTCCTCTTGGCCATGACGCCACAGTCTCCTGATATTGAACTGGTCCTCACTTTTTAAGGGTCATAATCATTCCCTGTTTCTACTGTGGAAAATTTCGGTCAGGGTTGTTTTTGTTTATTGGAGGAAATACTGTACCATTCCTGGGACTCCCTTCCTTCAGACTCAGAGTTACTTTCCATTGTATTTGTGAGATGTGCATCTTAAGAGATTAGACCAAAAATACTAATGTATTAAAATAAGTAAATAGTTATCTGAAACATATTATGGCTTGAACTATCAGGTATTAAAGCTTGTCGACATTGGCCAAGTGTCCCTTTCACACAAAGTACTGAGCATGATGTCATGGAGACATAGAGTGAGTAGGGACAGGAACATAGAGAGAGGCAAATATGCTTAGATCATAGTACCTGGAAGCACTAAGCACTTCAATAACAGTCACAGATAAAAATGTAAAGCAAGTTAAAAAAGAGAAATGTATATCCAGATAAGTAAATATCAAAAGACATAATGGAGAACACAGAACAGCTAATGTATTTCAAAGGAAGTCAGGTAAGGGGTAGTTCCATTTAAAGTAAAGGGCTATCAGCCCAATCATAGGGTGTATGCTGGTAAGATACTACTGCTTTATAGGCTGGGACCACATGGGAGGCCTGATTTCCCAGTCCACCCTAAAAATCAGGCACAGTAGTGGATACATGTAGTCCCAGCTACTTGGAAGGCTACAGCAGGAGGATTGTGAGCTTAAGTTGAGCTGGGAAACACAGTAGGACTATTTTGAAAAAAATCCAGATGTAATGGCCTATCCCTCTAGTCCCAGCTACTCAGTAGGCTAGGACAGGAGGACTGTGATAGAACAAGACACTGTCTTTTAAAAAAAGATAAATAAATAAAAGGTAAACATATCAGCTTTAGACAAGAGGATAGAATATCATGTGACATTACTTCTGGAAAAAGAACAAGCTATGTAATCATCATAAAATTTTACACATTCCAGGGCAGTGGGGAAAAAGGATAAAAGGAGTGTGGAGGTGCAGTGAGACTTACCCATTTAAGGCAATAGGTGCTAGTTATGATTAGTTAAGAACAAGAGCATGAAGTAAACAGGTCAGTGCATTAATGTGGCAGCAGGTGAGAGGCCAAATCCTGGAACAACCGAGAAATGCCACACTAGGTATCAAGAGGCAGTAGTTCAGCTTTGCCATACTATCTAGATGCATGAGATTGAGTCGTTTACTGAGCTCTCTGTAAAAGGGTGGTGAACTTGGCTCCCATATTTATTCTACTCTCAACGAGCAGACATAGGTCTATAGATTATAATGAGGAAAGCATGAGAAATACGGAGACTCTTAGGTCTGTAGTAATAATTTGGCAAAAATAAATGGAGAATGAATTGTGGTGATTGGAGTACTTATAGAAAAAAATATTTAGAGGCAAGGGAATTTTCAGGTATGATCAGAAAGTAGGAGAAATTATGTTCCAAGATGAATCCAAGTTTCTGATTTGGGGCTATTAGGGGAATACAGCTGACTTGCAGAAGAAGTATGAAAATCAAGCTAAGGAGCTGTTTTGAAATCAGGATCATTATATCCACATGGGCTATTGGAGGGTTAAAGCAGTAACACCTACATGCAGTAATGAAAAATTGGCAGGGAAAAATGCAAGTTTGACACCACAAAAGGAAAATGTGAGCAATTTAGAACTCAATTTAAGTGATTGGTGAACTATAGAAGTACACCATGGACTAAATTGGGTCCCCCTTCCCCCCAAAAAAGCACATGTTGAACTCTTAACCCCTAATGCTATAGTATTTGGAGATGAGACCTTTAGGGGATAATCAGGTTTAGATGAGAGCCTGAGAGCCCAGTCCTTAGGATGGTGCTTAGTGCCCTCATAAGAAGAAACCAGAAAGTGCTTGCTTGTTTGCACATGCTCACTTGGTCTCTCTCCCCCCAGCCCCCCTTCATCCCTATCATGTGAGGACACAGTGAAAAAAAATGGGTTTCTGAAAACGAGGATCAAAAGGCCCTCACCAAGAACCAAATTGGTTGGTACTCAGATCATGAGACTTCCCAGTTTCCAGGACTGTGAGAAGTTAAGTGTCTGCTGGTGAAGTCACCCAGTCTATGGTATTTTGTAATAGCAGCCTGAGCAGACTGCTTAGGAAAGAGAGAGAAAATAAAGCATAAAGTCAACTCTTTAAAAAATGCTTGTTAGTAAAGATAAAGTAGACCAAACATAAGTGATAATGTAAGATGAAAACACTAATAACTTATTCATCCATTCATCGAGTACTTGTGGGATACTCAGTGAAAGATACTGCCTTGATGGTTCAGGAAGAAAGCTTAAATCCCTTGTTCAAATACAACAATGAGATGTGTTTTTATTTTGGTAAATTATGTACATCCATTAAGAGAGTTACAGATAAATGCCATGGAAATTCTGAGGTGACATTGATTCCAACCAGGATATACGCATGTACATTGTCTTACTTAGTAGCATTTGAACTGGGCCTTAGAGATGGGATTTTTGCATGGAGAGAATATTGCAAGAGTCATTTCAGATGAAATGGTTGATATTAGCTGTGGTTGTACAGGAGCGAGGATCCTTGCAGGAAACCAAAGGCAGAATCTAGTGGAGAACTGAAAAGACATTGGTGATAGGACTGTTCAGAGCTGTGATGGCAGAGTTAAGGTCACAAAATAAAGGGAATTGGGGGACAGGCTACAAAAAAGAGTGTTCTGTGGAAAAGACAACCTTGAGGATGCAGCTGCTATAATACAACACCCAAGAGGCCGATGCAGGTAGGAAGTGGAGTAAGGAGCTCCAACTCTCCTACTCGCCAGTCTTTCATTCCCATCCTACTCAGAAAGAGGAGAGCCAGGGAGTTTTCATGAACAGTTATAAGGGCAGCTCCATGGAGCAGAACTTAGGTGCAGAACAGATTGGAGTATGATCAAATGGAGAATAACCACGATAGGTCTACCAAGGTAGGAGAGGACCAAATGTGCACCTCATAAATAAATCACAGTTCGTTTTGGCCAGAATGAGTGATCCATGAACATGGAAATTCAGAAGTGTGCTTATGAAATCAGCAGTGACATTAGGGTAATGATAAAGGGACAAAGAGACAAGAAACTTGTGGACCTGTTGCTTAACTCATCAGGGATATATTGTACCTTTCCTGGAAATTACAGATAAATCAAAAGGAATGGATAGAAATGCCATCAAAATACAAGAGCTGCTAAGCAAGATAAGTTTGCTTTTACAAATATCACTGTAACAACACTGAGGAGGGACAGCAAGTGACGCGAAGGAGGACTCATATTTCCCCTTCTCATGTAGGAGGCAAATAGGGGAGAATGACGTTTATTTTCTTATACAAGGTCAGCATTGTCTTCAGACACTTGCTGGGATCAGGAGGGAGACTCCCTCCAGATTTTAGTAACCATGAAAGAAAATGGTGAAAGAAGAGAAGAACAGTTTGGGGGACTTGTAGCAGGCAAGGCAGTGTAGAATGGGGAGAGGTGGAACAGAACTGAAGGGGAGGGAGAACAGAAGGAGGAAAGGGAGACAGGATGTGTCTAAGATGATTGTTGACAGGTTTAGCAAATAGCCACTTATTCACCATACACCCCCTCAACCCCTGTGAAGATTTTATCAAGAGGAAAACCAGTCATGGGCCCTTATCAGTCTACAATCTTCAGTGATATCTTAGTATTTGATCTCAGAAGTCAAGAAGAGTGGGTTTCAGGAAGGACCTGAGAGGTCTGCACATACAGAGGTGAGTTGGCGCTGGCTCACACCAGTTCCTGACAGCTGGTGGTACATTATCTCTTTTTAGCTCTGAGATCAGTGGCCTAAAACAGGTAACATGAAGTAGGTCAATAATGGATGAATGCTACATATCAGTCTTCCCTCTCCTCAAAGTCAGTTGCAGGACAACCCCAGAGCTACTTGTTAACTGTCTTAACAGCACACCAGTGATCCTCTCATTTTGAGGGCAGGATGTTATATTAAGCAATAAAAATCAAATCATGTGAGAAGGGTTTTTTTTTATGATTTCTTGTTTACATTCAGTCATTGTACATTTTCTGTAGCTCACAATATGGATTTTCAAGTATGCCTGCAGTACATGACAGTCAAATCAAGGATATTACCATATATATAAATTTCAACAGAGAAACTTACATTCTTATGTCTGTCAAGTGTTTCTTCCCTGAGCTCAGGAGCTCTATGGCACATCATAGCCAGAATGGACAAAATCAAAGACAAGTGTCTACAAATGGCAAGAGAGAAATGTCAAGTGGCTTACAAAGGTTATTCTATTAGACTAACATCAGACTTCTCAATAGAAATCATGCAGGGAAGGGAAGAATAGGAAGACATATTCAAAACATTAAGAGAGAGAAAAGAAAAACTTCAAGAATGCTAAGGATAATCTAAGTTTGTCCTTCACCCAAGCAAGATAACCTGGATGAGATGAACAAATTTCTTGACACAAATAATCTGCCAAGATTGAATCAGGAGGACATAGAAAGCCTGAATAGAACAATAACAACCAGTGAGAGTGAATCAGTAATATTAATAGTCTCCCAAAAAGAAAAGCCCAGGTCCTGATGATTTACTTCTGAATTCTACAAAACTTTCAAAGAAGATCTAACCACCCCCCCCATTCTACTCAATTATTAAATATCAAAAAGGAAGGAACCCTCCCAAATTCATTCTATGAAGCCTTCATCATCCTACTCCCCAAAACAGACCAGGACATATCCAAGCAAAAGAAAACTAAAGACCAATATCTCTGATAAATATAGATGCAAAATTTCTCAAGAAGATACCTATTGTATCCAATGACACATTACAAAGATTATATACCATGGCCAAGTAACCTTTATTCCAGGGATGGAAGGGTGGTTTAATATACACAAACCATAAGTGAAAGTTAACAGAAACAAAGATATAAATCATGTGATCATATCAATTAAGAAAAAGTATTTGATAAAACAACATCCCTTCATGATTAAGACTCTCAGCAAAAGTGGCATAGAAGGGACATTGCTCAACACAGTAAAAGCCAGATGGGCAAAATCCATAGTTAACATCATACTGAATGGGTGAAGACTGAAAGTTTTTCCACTAAAAACAGGAACAAGACAATGCTACCCACTCTCTCCACTTCTTTTCAATATTGTACTGGAAGTTCTAGTCAATGCTATCAGACAAGAGACTAGAAGGCATTCAGATAGGGAAATAATTGAAATTATCCCTATATGCAGATTCCAAAAGAATCCACACACACACACAAAACTCCTGGAAGTGATAAATGAATACAGTAAAGTGACAGGATACAAAGTTAACATAAAAAAATATATAGCATTTTTGTACTTCAACAATGAGCAGGTTGACATAGAATTGAAGAAAAACATCCCATTTACAATAACCAGAAAAAGTATAAGATACCTGGGAATAAACCTAACCAAAAGAGTCAAAAATCTCTACAAGAAAACTATAAAAAAAAAAAAACTTAAAAAAAGAGCTGAAAAAAAAAAAGGAAATAGATAACACAAAAAAGTGGAAATATATCCCATGTTCCTGAATTGGAAGAATTCATGTAATCAAAATATCGATTTTACCCATATGTACAAACTTAATACAATCACAAATTATCAGTGATATTTTTCACAGAATCAGAAAAAAAAATGATAAAATTGTCTGGAAACATTTGCTGTTTCACTGAAGCAATACTATGCAAAAAGAATAAACTAGAAGGCAGCTCACTCCCTTATTCCAAAATATATTTTAAGCTGTGATAAAACAGCATAGTAATGACACAAAAACAGACATGTAGACCAAAGGAACAGAAAAGAGAATCCAGAAATAAACCCCAAAACATACAGAAAGCTGACTTTTGACAAAGGGCACAAGAAAATCCAGTCAGGAAAAGAAAATCTCTTCAGCCAATGGTGCTGGAATAACTGGATATCCACGTGCAGAAAAAAATGCAACTGGATGCCTCTCTTGCACTGTTAACAAAATCAACTGAAAATGGATCAAAGATCTAAACATAAAACTCCAAACTATAAAACGACTGGTGGATAACACAGGAGAAACGCCTGGAGACATCAGAGTAAGACCCCCCCCCACCCCAAGGCACAGGTAATAATCCCAAAAATAGACAAGTGAGACTACACCAGGTAAAAAAGTTTCTGTGCAGGAAAAAAAAAAAAAAAAAGGAGTGAATTGGAATGTCAGAATGTATTTGCAAACTCCCTCAGATAAGGAACTGATAACCAGAATTCCACAGAGAACTCAAGCAGCTTATCCGCAAAAACAAAATCAAAACCAAAAAAAATCTCAATCCAATTAGGAGATGAGCAAATAAGCTGAACAGACAACTCTCCAGAGAAGACCTAGGAACGGCCAAAAAGTATATGAAAACATGCTCAACATTCCTTCTAATAAGGGAGATGCAAGTCAAAACCACACTCAGATATCACCTAGCCCCAGTCTGAATAGATAGGATTTAAAAACTAAAGTAAGTGCTAGTGAGGCTATGATGAAAAAGGAACTCTCCTACGCTGTTGGTGGGAATGTAAATTAGGGTAGCCACTATGGAGAACAACATGGAGGTTCCTCAAAGACTGACAAATAGAACTACCATATAGTTCAGCAATTCTACTCCTGGGTGTCTGGCCCAAAGACAGGAATACACTCATTCTGAAAAACACGTGGACATCCATGTTCATTGCAGCATTATTCACAATTGCTAAGACATGGCATTGACCCAAATGTCCAAGAACAGATGAATAGATTGAAAAAGTGTGACACACATACACTATAGAATTCTACTCAGTCACAAAAAAACTCTGACACCTTGGTTTGATAGAAAGTGGATGAATATGAGAGGTTTAAAGCTAAGCGAAGCAAACTAGACTATGAAAGACAAGCATTGTATGTCCCCACTTAATACACACTGAATGTCTGCACTCTGGCAGAAACTGAGAAATAGGAAGGTATAAAAATGTGGAGAGCAACTGTCGATACTAGAGACAGGGTGAGAGGAGGAGAGGAAAGGGCTGGTAGGAGGGAGAGAATTGAGGGAAAAAAAAACATCTAATGGACACAAAAATGGAAAATTGTATGTTGATATGTGGTATATGTGGGAATACTTTAGGCTAATATACAGTGTATTCATGCTGAGAAAATTCATTTTTTATGTGAATATATGTAGTTATTGCATGTAAAAAAACTAACATCAATAATGCATTGAAAAATTGTTAAACTAAACACAGCTGAGGAAAGAATCTCTTAGCTTGTGAATATATCAATAGAAACTTCAAAACCTGAAAAAAAAAAAAAAGAGAGAGAAAAAAGGCTTTAAAAGAAAAAAGGAGAAGGGCCAACAGGTGGTATGCGCTTAAGGTGCTGGACTCTCACATCACTGACCTCAGGCCAAGTTCTGAATCCAGCAGCTTGAAAATCACTCCGGACATGTGTACCCAAAATTCCAAGATGAGAAAGGAGAAGGGACTGTGGCATGGCCGCCACTCCCCCCCACCCAGGGTGATTTCTCACTTCCCTCCCCAGTCCCTCCCTCTCTCTGACAAATGCACATACCCTACAGCAAAAAGCTAAAATAAATAAATAAAGCAAATGAACTTGCTCTTTAGTGCAGCAATAAAAGAAGCCAGGTGCTACTTGACCAATTGCAGTTCTAGTCCAGCCTCACAGTTTGAAACATACATTGGGTGCATGTATACGTGCTCAAGATCTTGATGGCAAGGAGAAATGGGGGGAAAAGGATTGTGGTATGACCATACACGTTCAGGGTGTGGGAGTGATGTCCTTCCTCTTTCTCTGGCAAATACATGTTCCTTCTGGAAATAAATATAAAAAGAATACCCAAGGACTGTGGAACCACTACAAAACGTGTGACATGTATAATGAAAATATCTTTTATTTCAGGGTGGAGCTTGACCTTTTGGTTGGTTCATTTGCTTTATTGAAAGGGTTTATCTACATATTTAATATCTTTAATAAGTCTACTCAGGTGGGAACGGCAGGTGTCCTGGTTAGAGTGCTGGACTCCTGTGGCCAACTACAATTTGAGTTTTGGACTAGTGGCTTACTTTCTCACATTCCCTCTCTCTCTGGTCAAATTAAAGAAGATGATAGTGAATAAAATTAAATATTTGAAAAAAAACTACAGGTTTTTGAGTAAGCTATAGTAGATTATATGACTCAGGGATTTTTTCTATTACTTGTGAATTGTCAAATATATAACATGTAAGTCTTCATGTAATCTTTCTTTTACAATCCATGGAGTCTGTAGTGCTGTTATCTGTTGAATTCCTGATATTAGTAATTCTACTATAAATGTATTACATAGAATAAAATCTTGTTATTTGGAGCAAGGTGAATATGCTTGGGAAACACCCTGTTAAGTGAAATAACCTGAATCAGAAAAGACAGTCATGAAAGTAGAGAATAGAATGGCAATTACCAAGAAGCTAGCCTTGCCCTGCGTAATGGGGTTGGCCTTGACTTTTTGACTTTGGCACTGGAATTGGATTTTAGATTGGGCTTTCCAGAAAGACAGAGACAGACAGAAAATGAGAAATCCCCCCCCCCCCCGGGGGGGGGATGGCTACACCACAATCCCTTCTCTTCCATTCTCCTCTTGGGATCTTGAGCATGCACACACACACACCTGGCGTGAGTTTAAGCCACCAGGTCCAGGACTCAAACCACGGTCGACTACATGGGAGTCCAGTGTCATAGCCATTACACCAGTGCTGGTCCTGAATACATTTTTTTAAAAAGCACTGAAGAAGAAATAAGTGAAGGTGAAATAAAAACATCCATGTTCTTTGTTCATCTAACCCATATGATTTTGTTCAAAAGAGTAATGGCAACAATGTATTTTATTATTGTCTCAGTGTAATTTTGTACTGCTGAAACAATGTCTCAGACTAGGCAATCATAATGAACAGAAATTTGTTTTCATAGTTCTGGATGCTGGGAAGTCCAATATCAAGCCACTAACATATAGTAAGGGTCTTTTTACTATATCCTCCAAAGGGGAGGAACATCATCAATGAGTAGAAATCAAACAGTATCTCTTTGACCACATGGAATTAAAGTAGAAATCAGCCATGGAAAGATAAATATTGGGTCATCAGAAAAGTCATAATGTATTTTTCTATACAAAAATATAATACGTGGAGTCCAGCGATGTAACCATTATACCACCTGCTGGTCCCTACATCTTACTTTAGCTGTGAACCTAAAACTGCTCTAAAAAAATGAAAGTCTTTTTTAAAAGTAGGTAGAAGGAGAAAGAGAGTAGGTAAGAAAGAAGAACTCTATCCCTTTTCTTCCATGACACTTATAGGGCAAATAGAAGATTCCATAGCCGAGAAGGGCTTCAGGCTCATGACTCATAGGCTTCTTTATGGAGGGCTCAGCAAAGACTCATGCCAATTGTAAAAACATTTGTGGAGGGACCAGCAGATGGCATAATGGTTATGTCACTGGATTCCCATGTAGTCAACCACAGTTTAAGTCCCAGACCCAGCAGCTTAAAACTAACACCAGATGCATATAAGTGTGTGCCCAAAATCTGAGAGGAGAATGAAGGAAAAGAGATTGTGGTGTGGCCATCCCTCTGAGGGGGGGGGTGATTTCTCACTTTCTGTCTGTCTCTCTGTCTCTCCAGCAAGTGAACACGCCCTACCTATAGCAAAAATCTAAAAAAAAAAAAAAAAATTAAAAATTGTGAAATTTTGGTCCTCTTTGTGAAAAAGAAGATAGGAGAGATAAAACTCCCAAAGATATAAACCTATTTGTTCATGCTTTCATGTATAAAATTGAAGCAAGTGATCAGATATTAAAAGAATAAATGCCAAAAATAAGGTGTTATACATGAAGAAAATAACCAGAAACCTCACTGCATGAATGTGGTACCTAGTAAATAGATCCAGATCAGAGCTCAAAGCCACAGTTCTCATTATAAAATAATCAGCAATTTACAAAATATCTCTAAGCCTTTAGGTTCCATCTGTAGAAAGAGCACAATGTTATCTATTTCAGAGATTGCTGGGAAGTATTGGAAAGGAAACTATACACCTTATACTGCATTTAGATATACGACAGCAGAGACTTGTAAATTACTGTCTCCCTCTCCTTATTTTTCATAAACGTAACTGCAAATTTTGTAACACTACACAGGACTTTAGAGGAGAATTCCAAGGCTACATTTTCACATTTTTTTTAATACTTTTCTTTCAGGCCCTGAGGAAGTGATACAGTTCTTTGA
This sequence comes from Tupaia belangeri chinensis, assembly GCF_000334495.1. Lineage (NCBI taxonomy): Eukaryota > Metazoa > Chordata > Mammalia > Scandentia > Tupaiidae > Tupaia > Tupaia belangeri. Next base: position 69,270 of record NW_006203787.1, read on the forward strand.
GAAGCAAAATCATAACCCCATCAGGGAATTCAGTTGTGTAATCTGGTGTTGCCAGGTTGCCTTTATCTAGACTCATAATGACCCGTTATGAGTGTGCTTGAGAATGGATAGCATCAAAACACCATTCACTGTGCAAAAACACTATAAAACAATGCCTCTTCCAAAAATGCTCTCAAATCCTGATCACAGTGGTCACAGAGAGAACAGTAAATTACAAAATGCATGTATGATAGCACTGCATTTTTAAATGAAACTGGGCAGGAGGGGGAGTGAAAATATAATAGGCATCTTCCTTCTGAATTTCTTATTGCCTTTCTTTGGCGAAACAAGAGGCATAATCAAAAGTAGATTAAGAGCACAGCTCACAAGTTGCTCAGAATAATGTGCCTTTAAAGGGCAAAGTGCATGTCACCTGCTTCATTATAGCCTCAATTACTCATGGAGACAAAGAGAAGCATGTTCTACTTAAGAGAGTAGCCACAAAATCAATACAAAGAAACCGTTAATACCTAGCGCAAATGCTACTTGAAGCAAATACTCGGAAGGAAGATACAACTGCAGAACCAGACAGGATTGTGAACACAGTCTTGTCCAACTGTATCATTTTGCAAACAAGGAGAATAAAGCCCTGAGATGTGAAGGACACAAGGCAGTTAGTTTTATGGTCTAACATTGAAACCAGGCTAACAACTTAATAGTTCTCTTGCCTTTTACATCCACTCCATCCAGGCATATGAGTTGAAAGCATTCAAGCTCAACTACACTTTCTTAGTAAGTCAGGCAGCCTTCCCAGAATAAAAGACAATTTCCACCAATGATAATGTTATTTTAATTTCAACTATAATAGGAGATATCCAAAATTTAGTGAAAAACTGGAATTAAAGGATGAGTGTATTTTGATGCAAACAGCTTCTGAAATTCATGCATAGATTTTTTCACCCAGAATATGCATTTTCCAAGAACTTTTTAAGGATTTCTCTTCTTATAAGCTATAATTCTTCACAGATTAGAAAAAAAAAAGCAGAAGGGATGAGTTTTTCACGTGGGGTTTAAGTGGAAGTGGTTTGATATAAAACAGTGGTCTTATTTGCTGATTATGTTTATAGATTTATTTCCCAGATATAATTCCCTCTAAATTCCACAACCTAGAAGTCAGAAACAATAATGGTCTGAAGTCTCTCTTCTTCCTTACTCAATTCTGTTTATACTTCTCTTCTTGACACAAAGATTCTAGCAAAGCCAGTCTACTGAGTCTGAATTTGCAAGGAAATGCAGGCAAATAACACAGGCAGCAACCCCAATAGCAGACACCAGAATTGTGCCCCTCTGTACCCGATCAGAATCTGGATGCCCAGTGATGAACAGATTGTGTGTACAGCAGAAGATAAAGATGATCTCCACTGACCTGTCCCCAGCCACATAAGTCATGACCTTACCATAAGTGTCTTATTTCAGCCCATTTGCAGGATGCTCTGAGGCAAAATACCTTGTGTCAGGAACTGAGATGCCCCCCACTCCACTCTTCTTGTGCAGGATGGCATTGGCCAGATGGGGTCTTTTCTAGATCTGTGAAGAATGTCTCTTGTAATTTTATCGGGGTTGCATTAAACATGTAGATTAATTTGGGTAGGATTGCCATTTTGATTATATTAATTCTGCCCATCCAGGAACATGGAATGTCCTTCCACTTTTTTGCATCCTTTTTGACTTCCTTTTTGACTTCCTTTTTAAGGTTTTCATACTTTTCCTTATAGAGGTCTTTGACTTCCTTGGTTAGTTTCATTCCTAGGTATCTTATACATCTTGTGGCTATGGTAAATGGGATAATGTTCTTCAGTTCTGTCTCTGCTTGTTGTCTGTGTACAGATATGCTATATGGTTTGTTATCTGTTGATGAGGATGTGTATAGTATTCTCAACTGGACTGAGATCTGTATCATGCTGGGTAAAATCTCTTTACAATCTAAATGATGTATAGCAATTGAATGCAATAATAATAATAATAATAATAATAATAATAATAATAATAATAATAAAAAATAACCTCTGCCTCAGGGTGGCAACAGGGTCTGAGAACCAGGAATGTGCTCCTATTTGGTGATGTTTTCCTGTGCCCTTAAAGCAATCGGGGGTTCCAGCTTGAAAGACAGGGAAGGCTGGACAGATGCCAAAGGGCAAGTAGATGAGTAATAATCTCCTCTTTTATCATTCATGTCTAGGGAGAATATTCGGCAAAATTGAACTCCCTAAGGAACAGTGCCCAGGGTGGTTGTATGCAATCAAAATAAGAGGATTCTTCTATTTGTTTCTATATCTGAGAGACATGGTAGTCATTTTCTTGAACTAACACTCTCTCTCTCTCTCTCTCTCTCTCTCTCTCTCCTTCCCTTCCTTTCCTTTCTCTTCCTTTCTAGACAGCTAATACCTGTACCTTTGGTTTGAGTCTGCCATTCATCAGTTTAAAAAAGGGTAACTAGAATAAGATTCTATTTTATCCTCTACGTGAAGGAAATCAATCTCTTTCTCATCAAGGAAGTTTTGTTACACAGAAAGAAAAACACCAGTGACTGCTTCTTGAGTTATTAAGGGCACAAACACACATGTAACAGTGTTAGAGACTGAGTGATTCACTGACTATAATAAAAGTAGTAAGCATTTGAAACCCAAGACTCATTCCAACCCCCAAGGTCCTTGTATTAAACCAACTACCTTATCTATGACATTTGTTACAATGGAGTCTACATCGCCTGAAACTCTTACTTCTCCTTTCAGATGTGCTTAACTATAAGTTCCTTGAAGGCAGGAGCCCAATTCTCTGTCTTCTGCACAGAGCCAAATTGAGTCTAGAGAACAGTGTCACCACCAAACCACATTGTGATGGAAGTCTATTATATACAGTGATTATTAGACAGTGTTATGAGACCTCAAGTCTTTTTTAAAGAATTAAATTTATATAATATTATTTTTAATTTGCCATAGGGCACATGCACTCACCAGAGAGAGATGGGGGGTGGGAGGATTGCAGAGGAGGGCGGGGTGGAGTGAGAAAGCAAACCGTCAAATCCGGGACTCGAACCACAGTTGGCCATGTGGGAGTCCAGTGCCTTCACCATGCCACCTGCTGCACCAGAAACCTCAAGTCTTAATGAATTTGGAAGATATGATGGAAATAGATGCTATCAGATTACTGAGACCCTTAAACAAGAAGGTTTTCAAAAAGTTCATAGAAAATGCACATCCTGAACACCCATGCCTACATTTCAAACATTTTTGGGACACCAAAATAAACTTGAACTTTGGCCCCACTGTTCACTGAGGACCCAGGCCTGCCCTGTACCTCCTAGGCTTCAGCTGCATTTGGGCTTTGAGTGCTGAGGACTGGACTAGGAGTGGACATGGCGAGTGTTACGTCTGGACCACGGAGGCCAAAAATCAATTTCCCTTCTCCGTTCTCTTCTTTCCCCACCCTGACAACGTGAGATGGGAGCACTGCCAGATACACACGGCATGCATTTCTCAGGGAGCAAACACAGGAGAAGTCTTTCATTAGACTTTGCTAGAGAAAGAGACATACTTTTGTTCTTCTAAGCCACTGAGATTTGGGGGTTTATACATTACTGCTGCAAACCTTATCCTGTTCTTATTAATATGACATGCCCTAGAGTTGGATTTTATTTTAATCAAATTGGAACATTAGAAGCTTTAATACAAAGCAGCAGCAATGGAAAATATCCTAACTACAAAATTAGCTCTTTTTAAATCATGTCCTCTTATTTTTTCTCCTCCTGGTTTCCAACATTTTTTTTTAACCTTTCATGCATTTATTTAACAATTGAATCCACTCTCCTATGTCTGGTGTGGCCCATTCAGATAATTTGGTCATTTTTCAGACATTCAAATAGAGCATATTATGTACCAGACATTGTTCTAGTGTTTGTCAAATATTTAGTTAATTCACTTATCAATATTAGAAAACACTATCATTGTTCTCATTTCACATATTAAGGGAATTGGAGCACAGAAAAATTAAGTAACTTGTTGACGATCACAAGCTAGCAGTGGGAAAAACTGAGGCTTGAACTGAGGTAGTCCGGCTTCAGAACCTGGACTCATGCTTAAGCAGTGTTGAGGACAGCAGTGCAATCAGTGTAGACAGTGGAGTCCTAACAGGCTGTGAAGACCTACCTGGTCTCACCCCACTGGGCTTCATTGAAGCTCATTCTTCCTTCTCCCTAATTTATCACAAACATCACCTTGGGTTTAAGATCATAAAGTCATCAGGGAAATACTGAGAGAATTACCAGTAATGCCTTCTCTCGAATCCTTTACTGTTTTCATTATATTTCCATGAAGGCTCTCCCCATCTCAAATCTTTTTTTTTCCACTATAGGGTGCGTGCGCTCGCCAGACAGACAGAGAGAGACATAGAGACAGAAAGCGAGAAATCACCCCCCAGGGGGGATGGTCACACCGCAATCCCTTCTCCTCCATTCTCCTCCCGGGATCTTGGGCACGCACGCACACACGCCCGGCGTGAGTTTTAAGCCACCGGGTCTGGGACGCGAACCGCGGTCGACTACGTTGGAGTCCAGCGACATAGCCATTACGCTAACTGCTGGTTCCCCCCATCTCATATCTTTATTTACTTAGTAACAGGCAAGTTTTATTCATCTTGGTCGGCCCACCGTACTACTTTATTATGCAAATAGGCAAGGGGAGTTTTTGACAGATGGCTTAAATGAAAGAACGAGTCAACTAAGGCATGCCACCTATGCCCCGTCTGCTGAGGAAACTTGAGCACCTCTGGGCATTTCTGGGGAAGGGCTGGGTAGATAATTCAGCAGTTGATCTAGTCTCTGCATGACTGTGAATCCTGACTATAGGAACACCCCGAACAAGTGTCAATCAAGGCCTCATTTGCGCCCCACTGTGGAGTGACCTTTCAGTGTTCTAGACCTGGGAAAATAATAGCAGGGTATTTATTGAGCATGCACTATGAGCCTGGCAGTTACTTTAGACCTAATGTCTGTGTTCCTTCTGAAATGTATGGGTAGAAGGCCTCATGCCAGAGTGATGGCATCTAGAGATGGAACTCCAGGGAGATAATGAGCTCATGGGGGCAGACCTCTCAGGAATGGAATTTGCAGCTCGTATGAGGGACACAAGAAGGACAATCTCTGTTGCATGTGAGGACACAGCAGGAAGGTGCCATCTGCAAACTCAGAGGTGGGGCCTCACTAGACATGGAATTTGCTGTTAGCTCAATCTTGGACTCACCAGCCTCCAGAATTGTGAAAAAATACATTACTGTTGATTATACTACCTCATCTAGCCCCCAGGTTTATAGTATTTGGTTGATAGCTGAGCGGACCAGGACACTGAGAACTGAGTGCACTACTGTAACTCTGCTCTAAGGGTGAAGAAGCGTGGCCACTGAGGTGAAATGGAACTAGCA
>NW_006203787.1:74932-141782 GCF_000334495.1 Tupaia belangeri chinensis
AGGAATGATCGTGTCCCAGTTGAAGGACCAGGTCTACACCCAAGCAGGCGGACTCCTGCTGATGTTTGTTAAGTGCTGGAACACAATGCTGGACAGCCTCTCCACACAGTGGACCTGCCTGTTCCCTTTCACTCTAAACTGGCCCATAAGAGTATCATGATCTGTGAAGCATGCGTCTTCCCTTCCCAACAAGACGGATTCTCTTTGTATCACTCAGATGCCCTGACAGCTCAAGATGGGAGAAAAAATACAGACATGACTGTGTTAGAGGTGGAGGAGGATCACCCGCTCTAACCACAGTTCTTTCCACCTGAGCCAGCAGGGAGTCAGGCTCCTGTTGGGGTTTCCCTGAGAGACAGAGGCAGAAAGCAAGAAATTGCCCCCTAAGAGGGACAGTCACACTGCAGTCCCTTCTCCTCTATCTGCCTTTCGGGATTTTAGGCATGCACACACACGCACCCTGCATGCTTCAAGCTCCCTGGTCTGGGACTCAAACCATGGTTGGTCACATGAGAGCCCACGCCTTAACCACCACACCCCCTGCTGGCCCCTGCATTGGTTCCTGCAGTGTTTTGGCTCACAGGCCACTCTTACACTCAGAGGAAAGCCTGCACACATTGCCCTGGAAGAATGCACATAAGGAACCACTCAGGAGCTTTTGCACGAGTTTCAGGGGCCCAAGGACTGCAGGAGTCCAGGCTCCCTTCTGACCCTCTCCTCACTGTGAAAGCCCTCGCTCTGTGCATGGCTATCCCATTGACACAGGAGGGAGTGAAGTCTCGATGTCTATACGGTGGTAACTAGTGGACAACGTGGATCAGAAGGATTGGCCTGTAGGTGAAGGTGTGTTTCTGGCCGTTCCAGAGCCCCCTGCTACACTGCATTCCACTGCCTACCATGGATTTCCCTGCCTCATCTTCATTCCCACAATCCTTTAGCTGTTTGCAAGCCCTTCTCGCTAAGAAACGGGGGCAAAGCACAACGTGTACTTGCAAAGAAAGCAACGCCCTGCTTCCCTGTAGAGGGCCATTGGTTTCTGAACCTTGGGAAATGGGTGATGTTGCCACACAGCCAGCCAGAGTTTCCAATGGCAACTGACAGAAGAATAGCAGGAAACCAGTTCAACAGCTGACACCAAAATGCTTTTCCATATGTAAAGCTGTCTTAAAACTCACAAGAGACACTGAGAATAAACTTGGGGCTTTCTTTTCTTTCTGCTTAATACCAAATGGGTCAGGGAGAAGCTCTGGATGCCTTTAAAAATGCACTTACAGTTTTGAATCCAAGCTGTGCGAGTACCCATTGGAGACAACTGTTCTCTCATGGCCTGCCTTGAATAAACAATCGCGGCTCTGTGTGATATTACTTCTTAACCAGATTCTAGCATTGAACTCTGGGCTCGCCATGGTTACGTGCATTGGAAACCAGCGGCTCCTTTTCCTTCCACTTGGCTACAAGTCCTGCTTACTTGGCAGTGGCTCCTCCTCGTTTGAACTTTTGCCCTCTTTTAATCTCCACCAAAATTCGGTCTCAAAGAACCTTTCATGGGCATCTTTTGTTACTCTGAGTTTCTTTCTCGTGTGAGAACCAGCTTAGGAAGCTGGTTACTGGAAAACACTCAAGGGCCTGTCTTCCTCCTCACTGAGGCCAGCTCTGACAGGCTGTTTTGTGTATGGACTTTTCTCTCCCCCTTTTTTTAAAATTAAGGAAGCACAAGATGCAAGCTGTTTGCTGAAAACAAAATATTTGCTTTCAAAAGCGAGTGAACACACATGCATTTGCACACGACGACCTTGCACCCTCACTCTTGCCCATTCCAGGTCACTCCTCGGCTTCTGCAGACCACAGCGCTGTCAAAACTCATTCCAGGTCAAAACATCAAGCCAGGAAAGAGTTTTACTTTGTCCCGAGTTCCCACAACAGTCACAGAGAGCAAGACCTTGCAGGTCTTCAGTACCTTGGGACCTGTTTCCCTTTCAAAAGAATGGCCAATGTTTCAACCCCCTACCCATTTCAGGGATGACTGCTCTCCAGCCTCCATCTGTGTGTGGAGCCTGCCTTTTATTCTGGCCCCCTGGCTTCATCCTGTCCATCCTCTGCATGCCTTCCTCAGCCTGGGCTCAAAGCTGCACAGTAGTGATCCGTTTGTCCCTCCTCACTCTCCCCATGCTTGATCACTAAGCCGTGTCACTTCCTTTCCCAGAACCAAGCCCTGTCTCTCTCTTGAGACTCACAGGTTGTTAGGTCTGTTCAGAACTGCCAGCCCCATCATCAGCTCAGTGCCAATGACAGCTGGAACCTTCCCTGAAGCCTAGTCATTCAGTTCTGCAAACTCTCTCCAACGCTTTGCTGAATATTCTAGACCCTCGTTCTCTCCTCTCTGCCTCTCTCAGGAAGCTTGCCTTCTATATGACTCTGAAGACAAGACATTTACTAACTTCTGCTACTACTTTTACCCACACTTATTCTTTTCCCCACCCCGATCAGCACACAGATGTCATCATCTGGTCGTAGAGGGAAGAACATCCCCTTTCCCAAAGCCAGTTCTCTGGACATTGGCCTTCCAGATGCTTCCAGAAACTCCGTCCCACATTTTCTTCATAGCCATAACCAGACTCTCTACCAGCTCCAAATCTCTGCCTTCAAATATGCTTAAATTATTTTACAAAATGTCCAGACAAGCTTTCTTGTTCCTTATGTCCTTCTAACTACCATCCAACTTCCCCATCCTTAGAAATGCACACTCAAATTGTCCACATCTGTCACTTTCATTTCTTCTCTCCTCCTTGGTCTTCCTATTGTTCTCTTGACCCCAGCTTCGGCACCTTACTAAGACTTTTCTTACTGAGGTCGTCATTAATGAAACACAAGGTTGTCTCCTTAGCTTTCAGTCTCCTTGTCTCTTCGACTACGAATGACCTTCTTTCATAAAACTCATTTTCTAGTCACTGCATTCTTTTGATTTCCCTTTCTTTTTGTCCCCACTACTTCTGTTTGCTCCTCTCCCAAGGCTCAGGCCTGAACTCAAGTAAATTAAGTTTATTGAACATTTGTTGGACATTGGCTCTACCATAGCTCCAAGGGAACAGCATGTGGAACAGAACTTTTCTTACCATGGAGGGATTTTAGCTCAAGCTTCAGTCCTGAGGCTCATAGACAGGAGGCTGGGCTATCACTTCCTTGCCAAGAGAGTGAGATACTCTGAAAAGCACCAACATAGCCATAGCCCTCAGCCTCACCACTCCATTGGGCTCTCCTCTGAAACCTTCTAATGAACCAGAAACTAATTAAATCCTAGATCATCAAAACCCTTCCAGAATACAGTTTCAACATTATGGTCTGGATCCATTCTGATGGGCTGCCGTGTGGCCATTAAACATATTGAAAGTCACTGCTATCAATTGAATCTCTGTCTTATGAAGAGAAGAAAATATATGAGAGAGCACCACTCAGAAGCTAGTTACAGTAGAGAACATATGGATCATTTAGTATCAGCCAAGAACATACTACAAAAAACAATGACTAAATAAAGGCTTGAAAGGGTAAGGAGGAAATCTGAAAGTTGAGATCCTGGCCTCTTCACTCCTGCAGACCCAGAGCAATGGGCCTCACCTGAGCTATGAGAAGACCAACCTCTGAATAAAATTAGCAAGGAGGAGAGGAAAAGAGAGAGAAAGGGAAACAGAAAGAGACAGGTATTTTTGACAGGGTCTTGCTGGGTCATGAGCCTCCTGCCCTGGCCTCTAGTTAGGATTATAGAAGTGCCCAACCAACAGTGCCCAGCATGTTCACACTGGCCCAGGGCTCAAACCCAGGCCTCCCATACAGCTTCCAGCCTCCCAAGCAGTGCTGCTACCTGTGTGCCCCTGAGGCTGGGCTCCTAAACATCTTTGTAACTGAACATTACTAGGAGACTATGGAACTATCTCAAAAGATCAGAGGAAAGAAAATGAGACAATGATCAGTCCTGTGAGAAAACAGAAATCAGAGAGTAAAAGATCTTCTCCGTGTATTCCTGCTCAATAACTAGTTATGCATGGAACCCTTTAGAATACCAAATGGCCTTTTATTACCAAGGGCCTTTTTGTTGAAGACTCTTCCAGTTGCAAATGACAGAAGCTTGACTCAAATAGGCATAAGCAAAAGGGCTCACCGAGTGAAGATGTCTACAGGTATTTTATATTTAGGAATCATCTAAGACTTCAAAGTAATATTATCAAGGTCCTGACTTTCTTCTTATTTCAAATCCTTTTGTCTCTGGTGACTTAATTCCACCTGCATGTACTTTCTTAGTTATAATCATGATGGATTGTAGATTTTCAGCTTAATAAATTTTCAGCTTAATAAACGTTGCAAAAAATTGTGGGACAGTACAACTATGAATTTCTGTTGAGTTCGCTAACTGGTTCCTTTTGGAATGCTATCTTAACTCCAATGTCTATAGTACCCTAAATGCCCATCCCTGTGGTTGGAAAGGGTGGGTGAGCCTCACATGAACCATGTAAAATGAGTTCTCAAAAAAAAGGTGGGGGGGGACTCTATTAAGAAGTGAGAGTATTGAAACAAAGATGACAGAAGTGGAATAGAGGACCCTTATTTATAGCTTCTTTCACCGTTTAGTTTTTTCCTTTCAGTTCTGACAGGTTTTGCTTTATGTATTTTGAGGTTGTCTTAGTAGGTGCATATAGTTATCCTTTATCATTATAAAATGTTCTGTGTCTCTAGGAATAATTTTTGTTCTAACATCCATTTTCTTTGCTATTGTCAAGAATGAGGCCAGGGAATAAAACAGCACAACGGGATGATGGGGGAACATTATTGAGCAAACTGGTATCATTTCAAGATTCTGAGTTTGGTTGACAAAGTGATTAGTCATCAAGGGCAAAGGAAGATGCAGAGATGTGAGAAGTAAAGGGGTGAGTTTCTTTCGGAATATTGTGAGTTTAAAGATAGATGAGAGAATCAAGCACTCCTTGGTGGCTACATCACACCTATATTACTATTTGACATGTAATCAATTCTAGAATTTTAAGCTTTATGTGGGTAATAAAATGGTCTACACTCCTATGATATGTGTACAGACTTTAGCACAGATGAGATGAAATGGTTGTAGACTGAAGGACTGCTGTAGAAAACTTGACATTGTCATGAACCCTTTAGATTACCAATGGAACTATGGTATTCTGAAACACTCAGAATCCAGCCATTTTAAACTAATTTAGTCCCCTGCCTTTTTTTTTTTCTTTTGAATTATGGGTCATTAAACTCTGCTTTCTTTCCTTGGAATGTACTTCATTTTCCTATCATTTATTTACATAAGCCTATTCGTTTTTCAGTTCTGAGTTCAACTATTTCCTTCTATAGAAAGCTGTTTGTAATGACTAAGGATTTCATGTGCTTTTTCTGTCATTTACCCCAGTGCGGCCCTCACAGTACTGTGTTGCATAATGGCCTGTTTCGTGAGGACAGACATTACTTCCTGTGTATTATTTTAACTGTAGTAGATTTCATAATATACAAATACATCTAGTAAATACATCTAGTAAGAACTGCCTGTTCCATGGACTATTTTAGATTTGTACCCAAGAATCTTATATTAAATAGACTGACTCTTGGTCAAAATTGAGGAATTCAAAATAAAGAAATTCAGACAAAAAGGAATGAATATGTCTAAAGTATAAGTCTAGAGAAAAAGGCAAAAGTTTCTTTGTAGAAAACTTATCAACAAAATTCTTTTCTGGAATCAAAATTTAGTTGCTTTGCAAAGAGACCCCCTAATGTGAAATAAGGTGATTTTGTAATTATTGGTTGATGGTTAATGACATTAGCTGAGTCCTATATGAGTAACACAGCCTATTTTATAAATCTAAAACAATGTTCACTATACTATGCACTGCTATTTTATGTACCTTCAAAAAAAAAAAAAAGAAAAAGAAAACCTGCTGATTATGTTGTGACAGGTGATTAAGAAATAGTGATGGTAAACACACTTTAACTTGAGAGAGAAAATGTAGAGATGTATATCTTCAACTCAGTGAAATGTTACGGAAGACACAGAATTGTGTCATCAGGAAAATCAGGATCCATTTTGGCATAGAAAAATACATCATGACTTCCCTGATGACCTAATAGAACACAGAATGACCTAGGATTTCACCCATCCCAGTCTTTACCAAATTATAAACAGATGAGAACCAAAGATTTTAAGTATACACAGGGACACAGAGACTGAGAAAGTTGGTAAACCTTAGAGACTAGACGGGCTGATTTGTTCCACTTGAAATTTTTTCCACATTTTATAATTTTATGGACAAATATTTAATACTAGAAATGAGGGCTGGCCCATAGCACAGCAAAGGAGCTGGATCCCTCATGGCCATATGCAATCTAAATCCCAGCCCAGACAGATTGGAAAACATGCCAGATCCATGGACATGAGTACCCGAGATCCTACTGGGATGAAGGAATGGAGGAAAAAGCACTGTGGCATGGCTATACTCCATCAGGGCTACTCTCACTCTCTCTTATGAGTGTATGTGCCCTTTGGCAATAATAACAAACACTAGAAAAGAGATCCAAGGTGTAGCCGTGGTCCATGCTGAAGCCATAGAGAGGTCTGGGCTAGATTCCTGGCCCAGTCTAAAAACAAGGCATGGAGCTGTCCATGTGTACTAGCCACTGCTCAGGAGGCTGAGGGAGGAAGGTCACAACATAGCAAGACCCTATCTTAGAAATAAAGTAGGAGGGGAGGGGAGGGGAGGAAGAGAGAGAAGAAGAGCAAAAGGCAGGAAGGAAAGAAAGAAAGAGAAGGAGAAAAAGAGAGAGAAAGGAAGAGGAAAAAAGAGGAAAAGGAAAGAGACCCAAGAGAACCTAGGTTATCATCAAATAACATGTCTCCGATGTTAGAGAGAGCTAATTTATCTCAGTAAATATGTTACTTTAAATTCCCAATACTCAAAGGCTGAAATCTTGGCATCTGTATCCAGTGAACCAAGGGTTTTCCTATAAGAAAAAAAAAAAAAAACCTTGAATCCAGTTTTTGTCAGTCCAGGAAATACCGAGGTATACATCATGATATATATGACTTTTGTCCTGTGCTACTTGCAAAGTTTTTAATGATTCAAAGATCATTTGTATGGGATTAGATATTCAATATTTCACATGAAAAACAAATCAAATTTTCTGTAATAACAGTACATTTGGAATTCATTTAAAAAAATTTTAAGCTTATTAATATTTAATACTTCCATGAGCAGGAGTGAGGGAACAGAGAGACAGGCACCCCCAACAGTCTTGGATGGTCACGCCGCAATCCCTTCTCCTCCATTCTCCTCTCGGGATCTTGGGCACGCACGCACACGCGCCCGGCGTGAGTTTTAAGCCACCGGGTCCGGGACACGAACCGCGGTCGACTACGTGGGAGTCCAGCGACATAGCCATTATGCTAACTGCTGGTTCCCCACCCCCAACAGTCTTGACACTGTTTGAGCAGAGCTTCGGCCACACCTGGGTCATGGACATGCACATGCCTGGGCTACTCAGGGAGGCCTCCAGATACGAACCCAGAACTTTCCTATATGGGTCTGCTTTCCAGAGCTTCATGTTTTCCCACTGAGCCACCATTTAGTGCTGTGAACTCATTTTTCTTACGGCAACTTTAAAGTTGATTTTCTTCAGTCAATTTTTGCTTACTTGCTACATAATGCTGTAAGTTCTGCTTTTAAAACGCCACTTATTCCTTTCCTTGTCATTTTCTCCTTCCCTTACACCACGATTGAAAAACTCCCCCTCAACTCCGCCCCCTCTCAAATTCCCCTACCTACCTGGAACCTCAGGCTCTCTTTTCATTACCATGCTAATAACAAAAGCATCTTCATTTTCTCTGGAACTCATGCAGAAGAAACATTTTAAGCTCAACTAAATAATTATCCACCTACTTTATATTTCTTCCCAGGGGAGAAAAATCCTGATTGACTGAAAAATCACCAGGTTGTTGTCACCAGAATCCTTAATATGAAACCTTCCTCACAATCTTCCTTCTCTATCTGTTTTTGATGTGGGAAGTGGCAAAATTAAGAAAATTTGTGGGTTGTATTAGAAAATGCCAACAGATAAAACGAAGGTACATTTAATTGAACGAGTCATCCTAAATGCATTCGGTCTACAACTGACATGCTACAGGAACCGGTGAGCAGGAAGGTGTGAGGTGGTCTTTGGTTCCCCACCAACTCTTACAGCAGGCCTGCCAAGGGCCTGGGGGAATGTTCTCCACACAAAGCTCTGGGCACCAGCAACAGTTCAGAGGATGGCCAGCGGCTGTTAGCTAAAGATGACTCAATTAAGCAAGGGAAGATGAGGCCTTTCTCAGAAGATGCACATCCTGGTCACTTCATCATCTTTGTATTGCAGAGAAGACTCTGAAGCAATCATGATATTGAAGAAAGTCTCTGATGAAACAAACTCAAGATTGTCACCTAATTTTTTGTAATACATAGCACACACATACAGGAGAAAGAGAGAAGGAAGGAAGGAAGGAAGGAAGGAAGGAAGGAAGGAAGGAAGGAAGGAAGGAAGGAAGGAGAAAGAAAGAAAAAAATTCTTTCACATAAAAAACAACCTTTTATCGGGAACCAGCAGTTAGCGTAATGGCTATGTCGCTGGACTCCCACGTAGTCGACTGCGGTTCGTGTCCCGGACCCGGTGGCTTAAAACTCACGCCGGGCGCGTGTGCATGCGTGCCCAAGATCCCAAGAGGAGAATGGAGAAGAAGGAATTGCGGCATGACCATCCCCCCTGGGGAGTGATTTCTCGCTTTCTGTCTCTATGTCTCTCTCTGTCTGTCAGGCGAGCGCACGCGCCCTACAGTGAAAAATCTCTCCAAAAAAAAAAAAAAAAAACACAACCTTTTATCAAGTCGTTCCTAAAACGAGTTGGCTCCTATGCAGAATTGAGATTTAGCAGTCTGGTTTGTCGTCCTCTCACTTCTACTGGAGGTTCCTTTGTCCTCCTTACCTCACTGCAGAGCCTGTTGTTACTGACAGCTTCAGCCTCCCCCATTGATGTGTTTAATAAGGAAGTGTCTCAGTGTTCAGGCAATCACCTTAGAGTAGGCCATCTGTAAATACCAGAACTTCATTCCTCAGAGTTCTAGAAGCTGAGAAAGCCCAGATCAAGGCAGCAGCAGATCCAGTGTCTACGAGGGCTCTCTACTTTAAAAATGGTGCCTTTTGGGACCAGCAAATGGTGTAATGGCTAGGTCATTGGATTCTCCTGTAGTTGACTATGGTTCGAGTCCTGGACCTGGCAGCTTAAAACTCACGCTGGGTGTGTGTGTGTGTGTGTGTGTGTGTGTGTCCAGAATCCTGAGAGGAGAATAGAGGAGAAGGGATTGTGGTGTGGCCATTCCCCCTTGGGGTGTGATTTCTAGATTTTTGTTTGTCTGTCTCTGTCTCTTTAACAAGTGCAAACGCCTTATAGCAAATCCCTCTTTAAAAAAATACACACAGACACACACACACTCATCCATATGTATATGAAAAGGTGCCTTTTGTGCTGTATTCTTACATGGTGGGAGAAGCCAGGTACTCCTATAAACCTCTATCATAAGGGCATTAATCCCATTCCCAAATTTAGTCACTTCCTATAAGCTCTCACCTCTTAATACTATCACATTAGATTCCAGGCTCCAGAACATAAATTTTGAGAAGGCCTCAACATTCAGATGATAGCACTAAGTACTTGGAAAGTACTGCCACATCTGAGAACTTTTTAGTGACAATGGGAGGGTCTGTGAAGGCTGAGGGTAATGACTTAATGAGAAATGTAGGCTTGATAAGTGGGAATCTGGAAATATTCTTCTTTCTTGCCCTTAGCAACCCAATGACCAGGAGGGTTTTTTTTTTTTTTTATGCTAACGGACTTTATCCATAGATATTTTCAAAAATATGGGAGCTGAAAAACATATTAGTAGCCTTAATAATTATCTCAAACTATTCCACATTTTGTAAATTTGGAGGCCCAGGGAGGCAAGAGAGTTATTGCTGGAGGCCATCCCCATCAACTCTCCAAGTTAATAGTTTCTAGAAATCCTGCCTTGGAAAGACTAATGCTATTTAATGGCCTTGTGTTTTTTGACACCTAATAAGGTAAATAATTTACCATGTGTCATCTGAGAAGGCTGAAAAAACTCATCTAACTCATGGACCCTGTATTTGAAAGGGCATCTAAACTAAGTTGGCTTGTTTCTTTATATCAGTAGGTCAATGGTTGCCTGAAAGCAGTTTTTTTTAAAAATAATTGTTTATTTAATTTTATTTATTCATTCAATTTTAATTTGACCAGAGAAAGAGAGAGAAGGTGAGAAAGGAAGCCACCAGGTCCAGGACTTGAACTGTGATCAGCTATGTGGGAGTGTTCAGCGCCTTAACCACCATGGCACCTGCTGGTGCCCGTGAAAGCAGTCTCTAGTTATTTAATTTTTTTTTAGAGAGAGATTTTTGCCATAGGGTGCATGCGCTTGCCAGAGAGAGAGAAAAAGAGAGAAATCACCTCCCAGGGGGGTTGACAAAGCCGCAATTCCTTCTTTTCCATTCTCATCTCCGGATCTTAGGCACACACACACACATGCCTGGTGTGAGCCACTGAGCCCAGGACTCAAACCATGGTCATCTACATGGGAGGCCAGTGATGTAACCATTATGCCATCTTCTGGTCCCTATATTTTTTTAATTGGGGATTTTTTTTCCCAACTATTTTCTTTCTCCCTTTATTCCCTTCCCATCCCATTTCCCTCCCCATGCTACTCTTTAGGAGGAATACCATCTCTGGTGTCAGTGATTGCTGTCCATACTTTTATGCCTTCCAATCTTTCAGTTTCTGCCAGAGAATGCAGACATTTGGTTATGTATTAAGTGGGGCTATACAATGCCTCTCCTTTCATAGTCTGCCTTCCTTCACTTAGCAGTAACTCTTCCATATTGATACACCTACTATCTAATGCCAGAGTCTCATTGTTTTTATGGATGAGTAGTATTCCACAGTGTATATGTGCCACGTTTTTTCAATCCATTAATCTTTTATTGGACATTTGAGTTGATTTTGTATCTTAGCAATTGTAAATAATGCTGCAATAAACGTGGATGTAAAAGTGTTTTTTCAACTGAGTGTATTCTTGTCCTTTGCGTAGATACCTTTAGAAGTGGAATTACTGGATTATATGGTAGTTATATTTGTAGGTCTTTGAGGAATCTCCGTATTGTTCTCTACAGTGGCTGTGCTAATTTACATCCCCACCAACAGTGTAGGAGAGTTTCATTTTCACCACATCCTCACCAGCACTTATTATTCTTTCATTTTTTTAATGTTAGCCATTCTGACTGTGGTTAGGTGGTATCTCATTGTGGTTTTGATTTGCATTTCCCTCATGATACAGGATGCTGAGCATTTTTTCATATGCTTTTTGGACGTCCATATGTCTTCCTTGGAAAGTTGTCTTTTCAGCTTGTTTGCCCATCTTTTTTTTTCTTTCTTTCTTTATGTGTGTGTGTATATATATCTATATACATATATATAAACATATATATACATATATATATATATAAACATTCCATCAATGTGTATCATTACAGTATACCAAATGAGCTTTTCCATTGTGAATACATTGTATATTGGTTCAAAGATAGTGTTATGCATATTATCATCAACAGATTATTTTCCATTTTTTAAAATTTTTTATATTTCCATTTTTGTGCCACTCAAACGTTTTGCTTCTTTCCTTTTCCCCTTGATTCCCTCCTTCTCACCCTCCCCCATTTCCCATTCTCTTCCCACATTCCCTCTAGTTTCCACAGCAACTGTTTGCCCATATTTTAATTGGACTGATTATTTTTTTTCAGGTAAACTACTTGAGTTCCCTGTATATATTGGTTAACAGTCCCTTATCCAAGGGAGAGTTTGCAAATACTGGGTTATTGGAAAAGTCCTGATGCACTTTTGCATAGAAAAATACTTCTTGACTTTTCCAACAACCCAATATATTCTCCCATGCCAAGGGTTGTGTCTGCATTCTAATTACTGTTTTTGTTGCTATGTAGAGGCTCTTAAGCCCCATCATA
This sequence comes from Tupaia belangeri chinensis, assembly GCF_000334495.1. Classification (NCBI taxonomy): domain Eukaryota; kingdom Metazoa; phylum Chordata; class Mammalia; order Scandentia; family Tupaiidae; genus Tupaia; species Tupaia belangeri. The sequence goes on from NW_006203787.1 coordinate 87,046, forward strand.
TGGTACCAATAAGCCCTGGATCAAAAGATAGCACACATCTATGGAAGGAAGTCATAGGAGGAGGCTGTCTACTCCAATCCTGTAGACAAAAAGGCCTTGGTAAAATCTTTTTAGTTATGTGGTTCTAGCACTGTGGCTGACTAAGTGCTAGACCTCCCACTAGTATGTCATGTAGGACAGTCTTTAAAGCACTGTTTGCATTTGAGTCAGTGGAAATCTTCAAATCTTCTCCCCAACCACTGTCATGTGAGTTGCAGTGCAGAATTGGGGATAGAACAATCAGGGATCAGAAATAACATGGATGAACTAAGCGTGGGTCAGGATGGTAGCACCACTGTTGGGATCTGAGTCTCGGGCAAATATGAAAAAAACAGGGGTGAGAAGGGAGCTGAGTCTAGCATTCTTAAACTGACCCAAGGCCTTCAAGATAAACTAAAGTCCAGAGACATTTTTGGTTGTTTGGTAATGTCACCTGGGGACATTACTGGCATCTAGTGTGTAGAGGTCAGGAATTATGCTAAAGCCCCTATACTGCACAGGATGGCTCCATGGACCAAACAATTACCTGACTCCAACCGCTAACAGTGCTCAGGCTGAGAAACCCTATCCTAGGCACACTTACTGTAGAAGACCCTGCACAGAAGTGCACCAAGATAGAGAAAAATATATTCAAAACCACAACAAACTGCAATCAGTACTTCCTTTTTGACAGAATAAATCGTGACAGCTATTCAATGGGATAAACACCACTGAACTACAGCGACAGTGATGCAAACTTTAATATATGATGCAAAGTGAAAAAGAGCAAATCTCATGAAAAGATACCCAGTATGACATATTTAATATAATGCTCAAAAACAAGAACTTAAAAAAAGAAAAGTCTTTTAGGCCAATTTAGGGAGATCTAATAAAAACTATAAAAATAAGTTATCAATAATAACACAAACTTAAGATGCCGGTTACTTCATGTGCAAGATGAGGGGAAGAGTTCAGGGTGCAAGAGGGACCTACAGAGAGGCAGGTATGGTGACCATGTTTGAGTATGTGGGTTGGACAATGGGTTCATATTGGTTAATTTCATTCATATGCCTAACTTACCTATGCATATAGGCTTATACATATATTCAGAGATCTATTTACATATGCATTCCGTATAGGTTTTGTTATTTCGCAACAAATATCTTAAACTAATTACTAATTATTTTAACTAAAATAATTCAGGAAAAAGTTGTGAGATGGATTGCCTAATAAGACCACAGAAGTAACTTCTTTAAATTAGGACAATGAAATTGTTTTAATCTTTTTGGAAAGGACCCAGTGCTAGTTGTTTTGTTGTTGTTTGTTTGTTTGTTAAAGTTTATTTGTTGCGAGAGAGAGAAAGAGAGAGAAGCAAAAACAAAAAGGCATCCCTAACTGGGTCTCCTCACACCCCAAACCCCACCCCTACCCTTCCAGTCAGTCAGGGTCAAATCAATTTGGAATCAAAAGTACCGTCTTCTGTCAGGGCAGTGCCCTACCACCTGCACCCTCATGGCTGGGCTAGTTACTAATTTTGTGCTACACTTAGGCTCCAACTGGTGTGTGATTCTTCTGAGGAGAAGCTCACTAGAATAACAACAGCCACACCGGTATTGTCGGCCTACCCCCTACCTTTGAGATATGTCGGCAATAATCACAAGGCAAATAAGAGATTGTATGGAGATTGTGAAGTCCTTCTTCCCTCCTCTCTCTGTCCCTGGTAGGGACATAATACCGCCATGTAATAATGGTAAGAAAGAGGGTGATCTGCTTATTTCTTTGATCCTTACAGAAGACCTGAGACCTTTTAAAAATCAAATTTTAAAAATCATATGCTGGGTTAGCCAGTGGCATAATGGTTAAGACACCTGGATTCCACATGACTGACAGCACGGTTCAAGCCCCACATCTGGCAGCTTGAAAAATACTCCTGGGAGTGTATGTGTGTCCAAAATCCTAAGAGGAGAATGCAAGAGAAGGAATTGTGGTGTGGCCATCTCCCCTGGAGGGTTCTTTCTCGCTCTTTCTCCAGCGAGTATGTGCATTGCCCAACAAAATTTGAAGAAGCAAAACAAAAAAACTATGTGCCTTTAAACAACAGGAAAGAAAACCGAGAAAACCACATATTTTGGAGTGCTCAGACTCATGTACCAGTCTGAAGCAAAATTATAAAGATTTCCTTCCTTTTTCCTTTTCCTTTTTATTCTCACTAGGCTTTCCACGTGCCAACCTGCCCCTTGGTCTATTCTCAGCTGACTTTCAAATAATCCCTGCTAGAGTGTTAATTGAAAAGTAAGGCATTAACTGATTACTGCTTTGTAAGATCCCTCCTGGGGTGATTTTTATTTTCAAAGGGGACTCATAAAGGTTGGTGTGGGTAGCAGGGAGTGGAGCTCAGAGATGACCTTCAGGAGGCTACAGCTAACTCCGACACCTGACGAAGCAAATAAAGAATATTTGTTATGCGGCCTCTGAAAGGTTGGCAAAACCTTGCTTCAGGCCCTGTTTAAACATCCGGGCTGTGTCTACTACTGCTGGCACTGAGCTGCAATAAAACCTCTTACTTCCCTCACCCGAGAGGAAATACTTTATAAATTACAGTGTCGAGAATTATTTGGTCAATATTTAGACCTAGAATACCCTGAAGAATGAGAAAGTAAGGGAAAAAATACATTTGCGGAAAGGACAAAGGCCAAAGTCAATCAACACGAATGCTTAATAGTGTAAAGAGAAGAACTTTTCACATGTCCACACATAAATGTCAAGAGTATTTCAGCAAAACCCATAAGGCTTGATGGCGAAACCAGCGTGAGGGGAGAAAAGGCAAAGAGAGGAGTATGAAAGATTCCTGGGGAGAGTACGAGTACTCGGGGTGTGTGTCTCTATCTCCAGAATTCCCCCCGACGTTCCTGTGCAGCATCGGCTCTGCCTAATACATAACGCATCTGTCCTTATAAAAGAGGTATCCTTGTGTCGGGGCATTGAATCCCGTGCAAATCGCCCACAGCTGAATCCAAATTTCCAACACGCAGCCATAGTTCTTAACCTTGATTGCACATCATCGTGTAATGGTGAGATGAAATGAAAATTCCAGAACCAAACTGAGGTGATGCCAACTCAGACGTCCTAGGGCCTAGCTCAGGAGTCTGTGCTTTTCAACCATGTCAGGTTGTCCTAAGGGATGTGGTAAGCCATGGTAAAACAGGCTTCAGAGGCTGGCAAGTGGCATGGTGATTAAGGGCACTGGATTCCCATATGACCAACCATGGTTCAAGTCTCGAACCAGGCGGCTTGCTTTCTCACTTTCCCACTCTTTCTCCCTGGTCAAATTTAAATAAATAAATATTAAGTAAATAAAATTAAATAAAATAATTTTAAAAAAAGAAGAAGAAGAATGGACTGCAGGGCCTAGGGTTCATATTTAATGCTTCTACCCCTCCTATGTCCTCTCCAGCCAAACTTTGCTTCAATCATCACTGGAGAAATCAGCTTTGCTCAAGGAAAACTTGAGACCCTCCCCACCCCGGTGGTGCCCAAGTGTCTCTCATTTGCTGCCTCCGTGGGTCTCTTCCTCTGCTCTGCTCTCAGGAGTTTGGGCACCCAGGCACACGTGCCAGTGTCACTTTCAAGCCCCTGGTCCAGGACTCAAACCACAGTCAATTACATGGGAGTCCAGCACCTTAACCACTGTGCCACCTGCTGGTCCCACATGTCTTTGAAGAAACCTTACTTTGAGATTCATATTAGTACTTCAAATCATCTTTTCTGAGACGGAAATGAAATCTTTTGTCTATTTTGGAAAATAGATTTCCTTCTCTCCTTTTCCCTGTCACTTCTCTGTCTTTTCTCTTCCTGTTCTCCTTTACTGTCACCCTCCCCCCTGCCCCAGTATCCTTTCATCCCTCTAAGAACACAGATCATACACCAAGGCTCACAAGTCAACAGCCCGTATATCCAACATGACCTGAACAACTACCTTAAAATGCATCACATTAAAAAATAACATTCTGTTGCCAATATGATTTTGAGATTTTTTTTTTTTTACCTGAAATACAAATTCTGGAGCTTCTCTTAAAAATGTCTTAGACTTGACAACCACAGGCCAGCAGCATTCCACGCCAACCGTCTGCTGGGTCTAGGGAAACTCTTGCCTGCCTTAACCCCCGTTGAGCCTGCTTCGCTCACATGTATTACCTGGCTGCCCCTGTGGGAATTTGCACTTAAGATTCTTGTCACCACGAATGTTTGAATAGAGTAGTTAGATATAAAAAAACATGTTTCTGAGAAACGATAGATGTATAAATGTCAATATTGTTTTCTATTTATATACAGTTTCCAGTGTTCTACATATGGTAGCTAAAATGAGTTTTTTTCCTTCCTCTTCTTTAGTTTTTGGGCATAAATCCCTTCTTGTTTTCACAGCAACATTAGCTCAAATTTGCAGATACTGTGTGCTGCAGATAAAATTGTTGCATTTCAAAACCATATGTCACCCTGAACTGTTCAAGAGGCATCAAGCCTTTCTTACTTGCGATCTTTAAAGATATAATTTTATGCTCAGTTAAGATGGAAAAGAACATTAGGTTTGAAGATAAACCTATTTACTGTGGAAGCATTTTGCTAAATTATTTCACCAAATTACTAGGTAGAGAGACATTAGTACAATACATTAACAGACAACTTTTTCAATTTCCATGTCTTCTTCCATATTAATTAGCTGCTAGAGATAATAATCTTGATAGCAGCAAGATAGATAAGGACATAGTGGGTGTTGGTCCTTGTTGATGTTGATTTACACATTCATGTTTATTTTAAAGAGTTGTGGGGCCAGCATCTGGCGTGGTGCTTAAGGCACTGCATACTCCCAATGGCTGACTGTGGTTTGAGTCCCAGACCTGGTGGTTTGCTTTCTCACTTCCACTCTCTCTGACCAAATCAAAATAAATGAATAGTTTTTTATAAAAGAGTTTTAATAAGTAAGGATTTCAATCCATAAAGTGGCTATGAATTATTTAACACTTTTTGGAAATTTTTGTACTATTCTTTCCATCATTACATTGTGGTTATAGAAAGGCATAAAATTCTATTACCATTTCAGAAGTAAAAAAGTCAAGTTGAGTGCACAAAATAAAGAGTTCATAACTGTGCAAAGTTCCTTCAAAAATATGATGGTTTTTTTTTCACTCTTAACTACCTGGACCACAAGCTCTTACCATCACCATAAAGATCTATCCATTTGGAAGACTGAGTCCTCATTTTCAATAGTTTTTTTTTTTTTAATTTCCTTTTAAAATTTGGTATAGAGGATGAGCACTCACTAGAGAGAGACCAAGAGGAAAGTGAGAAAGCATTCTCACAGGGAGTATGATACACTACAATCCCTTCTAGTCTCTTCTTGAGGTTTGGGCATTCATTCATACATGTCCAGCATGTTTTTAAAGTCCCTGAGTCTGGGACTCGAACTGTGCAGTCTGCCATATGGGACCCAGCTGCCTTAAACAACCATGCTACTTGGCTGCACCCATGTCTCATTTTGCCCAGTCCTTTTGGCTTCTACTCCCAAACTATTTTCTTTCCTCCGCTCTTTTCCAGTTACTTATTTTGATCTTCAAGGGCATAAACAAAGTATGGCATTTCCTGATTTCCTCCCACATACCCCCCTCTCCCTCTTTCATTGTCCCAGAGCACTGAATGAGAAGGGAAAAGGAAGGAATGAGCATGCGGTCAAGAACAACACAACTGGGAAGCCAACTTTTGTTCGCTTCTGATGGTCCATTACCAGACACTATTCCCTCCTTTCACATAACCTTAGTTCGGAGTCTGTTTCTCAAGCTCTCTGGTGCCTAAACATACTAAGAATCCCCTAGCTAAATTCCCCTCTTTCAGCCAGAGCATCCATCTGGAAAACTGCTCATCCACACTCAATTGCCCTAGATCCTCTGTAACATCTAACAGGTCCCCGGTAGCTATTTCTTTTTGATCTAGAAGTTCCTACAAAGTCTTCTGAATTTACGACCTTGCTTTGCAAGCTTTAGATTTCTTGGAATACTTGACAAGTCCTAAACACAAAAGGTCAAATGAAAATTTCTCATGTTGGCATGACATTACTTCCAGAATGATATTTCTAATCATCTAGTTGTCTTTCAACCCCTGCTTCTGATCATCAGGATTGTCATGGAAGTCATGATGTTCAGCTCTATAGGATACATGCAGCTACACAGCAAGGCTCTTACTGGACCTGTTTATTCCTGTCTTCTCAAGGCCCTTCTTTAACTTCCCTGTCCTCAAACTTCAGGGGGGTGTGCTTGTGTTTGTGTGTGTTTGTGTGTGTGTGTATGTACGGATAGACACCAGTCTGAATTCAGATAGTTCTTTCTCACATTCTCCAAACATATATCTCTCTTCTTTCTAAAATCAACATTGCAACTTGGGTTATGCTCTTCATCACATTTCTATCTCCATGGAGACCATACAAACCCAGCGTTTCTGCTCTGCCTTATACCTCATCTTCCTTGCTGGTCTCTATGCTTCTGCTGACCTTTCCCATCCCCAGCAAGCTCTCCTCAAGACTTAACTCTCTATTTCCTTTAACCATGCGTCTTTCTTACAAATAAGCCTGCAACAGATGACAGTAGATACACCACTTTCTTCCTTCCCCTCCACCTCTATTCTTTAATCTCCCAAGCGCTCCACATCCATATCTCTAGCAGCACCTATGACTTTTTTTTAAAGCTTCAAGGTTGGGACTAGTAGATGGCATAGTGGTTACATTGCTGGACTGCCACATGGTCAACTGTGGTTCAAATCCCAGACCTAGCAGCTTGCTTTCTCCCTGTCTTTTTCTGGCCAAATTAAAAATAATAATAAATAAAATGAAATATTTCTCTTTAAGAATATTTTTGGTTATCTCCCATCTCATTAAAAAAAAATCACTAGAATAATTACCCTTAGTGTTTTTCTTCTCTGTTCTTCATGTTCAGTTAAGGACGAAAAGAGTTATAAAGTGGTGGGTTAGTGCTTGGCTCCCCACTTAGCTAAGATATCAGCTAGCCATAATGCTTCATTCAGCAGACATTCAGAAGTAACAGGAGTAGAGACGGTCCATTTCCACTTGGGTGTTTCACTTGTATCCCTTGTTGCATCAACTTAATCGAGAGAGGGAACTCATAATGGCTGTGAATTTCCCTTCAAGATGAAACTCATTTGTGTTCAGATTCCATTTCAGAAAAGAGGGAGGCAGCGCCAATTTTAATTAAAAATCTCAAGACATCAATTTACCTAGCCAGACGCTAATTCCACAGAATGTTCTTAAAGATCATTATTTCCTAATTATCACACTGGGTATATGGTATATTCATCTACATGGGGCTGGTATTAGAAATGGGATAAGAAACTGACTTTTTTTATTTTTCAAGATCAATTCTATTAAAGTATGATCCCCAGGGAGTAAACTACCTATTTTAAGTGGACAGTTCAATGAGTTCTGACAGCTACAAACCTGTGTAAGGTATAGAACATTTCCACAATCAAGGTATAGAACATTTCTCCAAGAATGAAAAGTCTTTGTGTACTCCAGGGTACTCCGTCATCACTCCTTAATCCCAAGGAAAATAGGAAATGATTTACCTGCATTCTGTAACTTGTATCTTTTGGAATTTCATATGGCTTGAACCCTATGAACAATACCGTATTCTTTTAGGTTTTCTTTCCACAGCATGGTGTTTTTTGTTTTGTTTTGTTTTGTTTTTTGGGTTTTTTTGGGGGTTTTTTTTTTTGGAGAGGTTTTTGCTATAGGGCGTGTACGCACGCCATACAGACAGAGAGAGATAGACAGAAAGCGAGAAATCATCCCCCAGAGGGGTTGGCCACACTGCAATCCCTTCTCCTCCATGCTCCTCTCGGGATCTTGGGTACGCACGCACATGCACCCGGCGTGAGTTTAAGTCACCAGGTCCGGGACTCGAACCGCGGTCGACTATGTGGGAGTCCAGCAACATAGCCATTATGCTAACTGCTGGTCCCCACAGCATGGTGTTTTTGAGTTAAACCCTCTTGTTATCAAGATCTTGTTTTCTGAGTAGTTTTCTGTTGTACAAATATACCATAATTTGTTTACCCATTCACCTAGTAATAATCTTCTTTCCAGTTTGGGGCCAATAATGAATACAGTTTTTAAGAACATCTATGCAGTTATTTTTGTCTGTACATAAGTCTCCATTTCCCTTACATAAATATCTAAAAATGGAATTACATGGTTTATGTGTTAGGTTTAACTTGACAAGAGCCATTTTACACCAACAGCAAAGTCAGTTCAACCAAGTTGGTGATTTATTTTTCATATCTTTTATTTCTGTCAAGGTTTATGATTGCTTGTTTTAGTAGCTAGTGAGAAAGGAATGTTTGAAATAGCCAGTTTAATAGAGAATTTATCTATTGCTAATACTAGTTTGATCAGATTTTTTTTCCAGGTATATCTGAGGCTCTGCTATTTAGTAGACACTCATTTAAAGCTGTTATACCATCGTGAAGAATTTTCTCCTTGAGGGAATGTCACTTTCTATTCATGCAAATATTCCTTTTTTTTTATAAAGGCATACTTAGATAAATATTAGGATAGCCATTCCAGTTTTTCTTCATTATTATTTGCCTATTATAATTTTTTCAATTATTTTACTTTAAAAGAAATATTTAACTTTATTTGATGTGTGTGTGTATGTGTATATATATATATACACATACACACACACACACACACACACATATATATATATATATTTAATTTGATTGGAGACAGAGAGTGAGAAAGGGAAAGTGAGAAAGCAAGCCACCAGGCCTGGGACTCGAACTGTTGTTGATTATGTGGGGAGTCCAGCACCTTAACCACCATGCCACCTGCCAGCCCCCATTCTTTCACTTTTAATCTATACATTTACTTTTTTATATTTAAAATATTATAGACAGGCACCCCAACAGGGGCTCCACACAATCCAGCCCCCAATCCCCACTGGCTGGGTCACAGACAGGTGTGTGTGTGTACACCCAACATGTTCAAGAAGGTCCCAAGACTCAAACCTGTGACCTTTTCCATGTGGGTTCAGTTGCATTAATGCTCTGCTACCACCTGGCTCCAGCTGAGTCTTGCTTTTTAATGCAGTCTGACAGCCATGCTTTTCAAACTGTTTTAATGATAAAAAGCATGTGTAGGTGTATAGGCTGAGAGGAGGAGGGAGATGGGGGGAGGCAGACAGAAAGCACCCTGAACAGGGTCTTAACACACTTCCATACATCCCCTTCCCCTGCACCGCCAGCTCCTCAGGATCGTGGGCATCTATGTGCACACCCAGCACGTCTTTTAGGCCAACACAGGATCCAAAGTACAGCTGCTCTATGGCTTCCAGCACTGCAGGGGGCCAGTGTTCCCACTGCACCACGGGGGCTGTGCCGGCCCCTTCTCCTTAATTACAGTGGACATCTGTTTCTATTCAACGCAGTCATCTATATGGTTGAGATTATATCAGACATATGGATTTTTAAAAATTAGTTTCATTCGCTCTTTGTTCCTTTTTCTTTTACCATCTTTGTATGGATTGAGTACTTTCTTTTTTCATAGCTTTTTAATTATACACATTCAATCTCTGTATATCTTCACAACTTGTAAAAATTAATTTTCCTAGCATGAAAGCACTCTGTATTAGTCCAGTGAAAAAATAATATCAGGGAACCAGCAGTTAGCGTAATGGCTATGTCGCTGGACTCCCAGGTAGTCAACTGTGGTTTGCGTCCCAGACCCGGTGGCTTAAAACTCACGCCGGGCGCGTGTGCGTGCGTTCCCAAAATCCCAAGAGGAGAACGGAGGAGAAGAGATTGCGGCGTGACCATCCCCCCTGGGGGGTGATTTCTCGCTTTCTGTCTCTATGTCTCTCTCTGTCTGTCTGGCAAGCACGCGCCCTAGAGAGAAAACCTCTCCAAAAAAAAAATAATAATAATATCATCATACATGGTATCCTCAACAGATAATCACCCATTTTTGTGTCCCTTAAAAATTTTTGCTTTTCCCCCTTGGTTCTTTTCTTCTTGCCCTCCCCCCACTTTTACATTCTACTTTATCTACACTGTCATTCTATTTTCTTAAATACGTAGTTTTTAATTAGCTTATCTTTAATTTATGATAATCTATCTTCACATTACACCACTTCATGAATAATGTAAGAACTTTTAAAACAATGTATGTATATTTTCTTACTTTATCCATGATTGCTAATTATGCTCACTTAGAGATCATTCAAATGCTGTTCCTTATTATTATTATTTTTGTTTTTCCCCTTTGTGGTCATTCTGGACAATCATTGATGCTGGATTTCCAAGGTCACCAATTTTTTTTTCTAGTACAGTGTCTAATTTGCTATTATTCCAAGTACATGCTTTTACATGAACTTATTGTACTTTTCATATAGAATATGGTTTTTATTGCTTTTTATTTTGTTCACATTTTTCTTTAGGTACCTGAGTATATTCATAAAGGTTATTTTACATTGTCTGTATATTCCATAATCCTGGTGATATGTACAGCTTTCTATTTATTGGTTTTTCTATTTGCTACAAGTTTTATTTCCCTTCATTCTCACATGTATAATCATCATTATTAGGTGCTGCTCATGGTGACATTTATATTGTTAAATGCTGAATTTTGTGCTCTTCCCTCAAAAATGCTTGTACTTTGTTATGGTGGAAACTAAGTTCCTTGCTGGTCAGCTGAATCGTCTCAAAACTTGCTTTTGATTGTTTTTACAGCATATTTAGGGTTACTTTAGTTCTAGGTCTCAGCTAGGTTGACCTCTAGGAAGGGACTTTCAATAGTGATCTGAGAGGTCAGAGTCCTCTTTTTCCTTCTTTGAGGATCACCATTTTGCTTTACCTTTGCTCTGCTGTCTCCATTACTTGGTACATTTCCTCCCCCCCCTTTTTTTTTTACTGTTGTGCCCCTCTTCATAGATTTCTATAGTTCAAAGATATGTGTGTTAATTCATCACGGCTGGAGATAGACGTCTGGCAGCTCTTTTCCAAGAGAGATAGTGGGTAGTGAGCCTTCCAACATCTACTTGCTTTTCACAAGGAAAACATTGCTTTACAGAGCAGAAAATACTTCTTATCCCAAAGTGTGCCCCACCTTTGTCAAATCAAAAGATTTCAAAGTCTTCAACCATTATTTTTCTTCATGAGAAACAGAGGTTATTCTCTGTGATTCATAGCACTTACGGAGGAAAACCATTGAATGGTATGTATGCCCCATTAGTTATTACCATGTAACAAGCCACCCTAAAACGTTAGTGACTTCAAACAGCAACCATTTATTTTGTTCTGAGTAGATGGATTGGTTAATCAATCCAGCTGGTCTGAGTGAGCCTGCTGGGGCTGGCTCTCTCATTGGCATGTGGTTGACTGATGAGTTGCCAGTGTTCTCTTGCTGCTCTGGGTGGACTCTCTTTGGGATCTTAGGTTTCATTTGGGACAACTGGGTTGAAAAGGTCCTATTGCATATGTTCCATTCTTGCCTCCATGTCATGACAATTTTCAATGCAAACAAGTGGAATTGTTTAACTTTTCAGGAATGGGTACCCATGTACTGCATTATTTTGGCAAGTCTGATATTGATATCTAGGGTTTGAGAAACAGACACCCCTCCACCCTCCATCTTTTGATGACATGGCCAAAGATATAAATATAAATAGCAGTGGAAAATAGGGGTCATTTTTAAGATTCATCTACTTTTACCATAGATATAACCTTTATGTAAAATAATTTTAGTTTTGGAAACTAATTGGACTCAAAAAGATTACAGGAATCTGAAGTGTTCTCTCCTAAGCTTCACCAACCACAATGACTCACCACACAATATGGGCAAGGAGAACACTGGGGAATCTATTAATCAACCATCTACATCTGACTTCTTAGCTCTGCCCACGGTTGTCTTCATCCCTTCGCTATGTTTTTTCCTTTTTTCCCAATTTTGCAAATGTGTCATAACTTATGATCTAGCAAAAACCATTTCAGGAAACCTATCATAATGCCTTGCAGAAACTGTTTTCACAACACCTTCTACTACCACCCTGTTGACATTCATTTTATCTTACCTATCATTTGAGCTACTTGTTTAATCATGACTCCTATACCATTTAGTCCTTGTAGCCGAAATTGTGTTCTTTTTTGCTCAGTGTGCCCTTGCAGATTAATTCACAACCCTTTACGTAATATTTGCACCAGTAAATAAGCTGAGTGAAAAACAAATTAATGCATACATTACTGCCTGCGGTTGCTTTTCTAATGCACAGAAAGAATGGCCTGAATTCTGATTTTAATCAATACTATAAATACCAACAGATACTATTTGTTATCTGCTGTGCCCAAATACTATTTCTAGCAATTTTCATATGGTAACTTAAGAAAAAAAACTAGTCATTATCCGTTGTTGCCTCTCTCTGAACTTCAATTATATTACACATGTTCAGCAAGTATCTGCTTTTCTGCCTAGTAACATTTGGGCAGAAGAGAGAAGAGAATTTTGAAAACAGAGATGAAGGTCAGCTCAGTGGTGTAGCAGTCCTATGTTACTCAAGAGAAACTGGATCCCATGTGGGGAATGCGGTTTGAATCCTCACCCTGGTTGGCCTGAAACACATCAGGCATTCATGTGATGCCCGGATCCAATGGGCAAGAGGGCTGGATGAAGAGAACCACATGAGCAGAACCTATGGAGGATTCTCTCTTTCTTTCTCTTTCTCTTTTTTACCCACTCACTCACTCACTCTCAGAATGCACATACACTCTATCATAAATAAGGGGGAAAAGTAAAGAGATGTAGTTCTACTATCCTACTGCAAACTCTCAAATATCATTTTTCCTGAGACTCTTTATCTATCAAATACAAGTTTGCCAATATTTAACTCCTAACAAAACAATCAATTTTCAAATCACAGAAGTGTTATCAGTATTAGATGATTAAAAGGTTTTAAAAACACCTAGTGATGTGTTTGCTACGTAGACTATCAATACAGGGTCTTCTATCCAATTTTTCATTTGTTCAAGACCTACTTGGCATTTGCAAACACAGTGACACAATCTCTGAATATAATGATTCCACAACTTAAGAAATGCTGACTTTCAAATTTTGAGATTTGCAAATGGGATTGCCAATCTGCCAAGATTTGCACGAAATGCTGCAACAGAGCCATTATAAGTTAACTCTCTCTCTTTTGTTTCAGGCTTCATTTTTAGATGTTTCATAACCAACTCCTTTGGAAAGAAAAAATATATCTAGCCCATCAGCATTTTTCAAGCACATTAGGATCTGAATGGTTGAATGACAGCATCTCCTAGAGGAGAGATTTCCTACTCACAGAACCTGAGATGAGAACCATGCCCCAGTTTTACTAATGAGGAAAAGGAGTGCCAGTGTCTTTCTGAGGCTGGGAATCTTATGGAAATGCTGAGTGGGATGCAACCCATTCATCAGTTCTTGAAGTCAAGGCTTTGTTTTTTTCTTTTCTATCCTCCACCATCCGATTCACATTACAGGTGTGTGTGTGTGTGTGCGTGCAAGCACAAACACGTGTGTAGTAGATTCTTGGAAACCGAGAAAAAACTTTTTTTAAAATAATTACTTACTTAGTTCCATTCATTATTATTATTTTTTAATTTGGCCAGAGAGAGGGAAAGGGAAAGTGAGAAAGCAAGCCCCCAGGTCCAGGACCCAAACCACAGTCAGCCATGTTGGAATCCAGCGCTCTTCACCATAATACCACCTGCCAGCCCCAAAAATCTTTTCTTAAAGGTAGGAATTTACTACATGGACTTTGCATTAGAAAGCTCCCAAAATGTGTTTAACTTACTTTATGAAGAAGCTAATGCTCTGTCAGTAATTCCCTACCTTTATTTTGCAAACAAAGATGACCTAGTCTTTTAAAAATTCCTATGTCCAGAAATGCCTCGTTCTGATTTAATTTATCTGAAATAGAGCCCATCAGGATTTTCAGAAAGTTCTCTGGTGGGATCACATGGCGATGCGCTGAAAAATGTGATATACTGCAAGGCATTCTCACATGGCCAGGTTTCTGGTTCAAATCCAAAGACCTTCTTGAGCACACCAGCCCCAAACTTGCCCATGATCTGAGGCTCAGTGAAAGCTAGGAATGGATTGTAGAATAAAGACTCCAACGGGGTGTGGAGAAAATCCTGTCTTTTTCTCTCTCACTTGCTCATGGAAGAAAGAAAACTTAAAAAGTTCTCAGCAGATGGTGTAATGGTTAGGTTGGACTCCCATGTAGTCAAGTGTGGTTTGAGTCCCAAACTCAGTGGCTTAAAACTCATGCTGGGTGTGTGCGTGCGTTTCCAAAATTCCAAAAGGAGAATGAAGGAGAAGGGATTGCAATCTCCAGTGAGCAACACACGCCCTATAGCAAAAATCTCTCCAAAACACATTTTAAAAAAAGGTCCTCAGGTTATCTTAATGAGTAGGCAAATTAAGAAACAATGCCCTATCCCAGTGGTTAATGGTACATGGGTTAATAGCACAACAGAATCACTGGGGAAGCTCTAAAAAATGTGGATGTCCAGAGAACACCCAGATACCTTGAATAAGAATGGGAAGGGGTAAACCAGCACGTGCTGCCTGGGTTGAGAACCACCGCTGGGAGCAGTCCGTGATGCGACGACTGTGATGCGCATTAGGCACCAAGTGATCCATCACTCAGACTTCTCATCTTTGTTTTACACATGGAATTAGCCAAATTAATTCCTGTTCTATCATACCTTTCCTAAGATGAATATTGTTTCAGTGATCAGAGAATTGTCTCTAGTGTTTGACATATTTGCTTTCATAATATTTTGAGAACTAATAGTCTGCTGTGAGCAAATATGAGTATCAGTCCATGGGAGTCAATTTTGTCTCAGAATTGGTCCCAGGAAATTCACACCTTCGTGAGCATCGAGGCCCTTCTCCTTTTCCTGGCAATTTTAATACTATGGATACGTTACACTGTAGGGACTTTTTAACTGTGCAGTTGTTTATAGGTAAACCTATATCCTTAATGCTCACCAATCTCTAATACCTGCTAATTCCCAGGCACGTTCCTGATATTATTGCCATTTTTCTGAAGCTTACTCATGCCTGAATATTAGCAAAGTTTCTGGGAAACTTTGTCTCCTTGTGACACGTTGATATTTACCCGCCCCTAAAGTATTGGGTTGTTGGAAAAGTCATGACACGCTTTTGCATAGAAACAGAAAAATTCATCATGACTTTCCCGACAATCCAACAGAACTGTCATCATTTTGCTCAGTGTATTTCTTCTTCGAGCAGCAATGGAAACTTTGGTCTGGAGTTACTGAGGAATTTGACTTGATAATTACACTAGTCTTAGTACTTGAGGTGGTTATGCATTTTCTTACATGGACTTTGCTAGGATCATTTTATTACTCAGTCTTCACTGGCCCTCTTCTAAATATGTTTCAGAACAGGATCCTCAGACAGCTGGATTGGAAATGAGACTTTGCTAGATGTGAAATCAAATTCACAATCCTTCTGTGGTTTTGGTGCGAGAGCTCCATCTGTAAACAGATCAGCCCTACTGTCTCAGCATATGTCCTGGGGACTACATTCTCCCAATAACTAGAACTAAGACTCCAAATCCAGTTTTCTTTATCATTGCTGTTATTCACCCAAATACAAGCAGCTAAACCTTGGGAAGCTAAAAGGAGTGTGGAGAGATATTCATAATAAAGAGCAAAATGGCATCCTGGTCGTAATTAAGTGGCACTGCATATTCTGGTTGGTATTAGCCCAGAGTTAAAGGGCATTTAGTTTTGCCCGTTGTTCTCTGTAAGCCACCTTAGGTCCCTTCATTGTCTGCAGAGTATTTGAGTGTCAGATACTGACCTCCCTACCAGTAACTCACCGAAGTGCCAACCACAGCCAGATGCAGTGGGCAGTACTAATGCAGTACCCTGCAATGCTAATGGCACGGGAAGGTCCCAAGTTTGCACCCCGAGTTCTCTCCCCTTGCATGCGGGGCACCCACACATGTGCCTGTGACCCAGACTGGCTGAAGCTTGGGGTGAATAGCAGTGTGCAGACTCTGTTGGGAGTGTCTTTCTCTCTCAGGAGAGAAATAAACAAGCAAATTTTACATCAACAACAATTTGCTAAACAAGGGGCTTTGTACATTCAAAAAGCTCTGGAGGTAGAAATAAAATAGCTTCATTGTTAAGCTAAAAGTGGGGCAAGATATGGGTCTTCTCATTCTAGATTTGAGAATATATATGTACGCGCATGCACGTGGCCCCTGCCCTGGATGGGGAAGAAATGATTCACTCACTGTTTCTTTGCCTTTTACAGAGAACAATGCAAAGGCCCATCCAACCCCCAGGGATTACTCTTTTCCCTTTCTAAACGGGAGCAGATTGTAAATGCCAGTTTCTTTCTTTCTTTCTTTCTTTTTTTTGAAGAGATTATTGCTATAGGGCATGTGCACTTGCCAGAGAGACAAAAAGTGAGAAATCACCCCCCAAGAGTGATGGCCACACCGCAGTCCCTTCTCCTCCATTCTCCTCTCAGGATTTTGGGCATGCACACACACACATCTGGCATGAGTTTTAAGCTACTGGGTCTAGGACTTGAATCGCTGTTGATTACGTGGGAGTCCAGGAACATAACCATTATGCCATCTACTGGTCCCAGTCACTCCCTTCTGAACCATACTGTTACCAAAAACAGTATTACACTGAACTTTTTATAATTATCATTCCAGAAATATTTTACAAGTTAAGTAAAATTTATGTTTTCCACCATGTTCACAGCATTGCAAGTGAATTTCAAAGGTCTGAATCAGAAACTCCTAACAATCTCCTCCGAAATGAGAAGATCCAGATTTTAAGTCAGCATGGAACATGAAATGTTCAGTTTTTTTTTAAATGATCAACGGTTATAAAATTATCCTAATTGCTAAAAATATTATAGTTTTTTCTGAAGCCTCATCATCCATTCCAGTTTACTGACAATCATAGCATATCTGCTGAGCTCATCACAACACATACTCTTCTTCCTTTCTTATAAACCCACTGTTCCTACTGTCTATTGCTATGTAAAAATTCACCGAGAAGACTCAGTGTCTTAAAACAATGTCTATTATTTCACTCTCTCTCTCAGTTTCTGGGCCAGGAATGCTGCCCTAAATCTACGTGACACTGACTGAGGTCCAGTGATAGAATCCGGCTGGTGGATGGACTGAACAGAGGACTGAAAGTGTCCTCGCTCATATGTCTGGCATCTTTGTAGGGACGGCTGGAAGTCTGGCTCCACTGTGGCTGTCTAATGGGACACCTGCAAGGGACCACTCTAACATGGGGTCTTGGAGAAGTCGGACTTCCTGACGATGGTTCAGGGCTCCTGGAGACAGGGTTCTCAGACACAAGAAGTGGATACTGCTAGTTTCTTACAACTGAGGCTGAAAGCCACCCCAGTATTGCTCTGGCTATAATAACGTTGCCACGTAGTCACAAAAACCAAGCAGAGGAGATAGAGACCCTAGACACTGATGGAAGATGTGTCATAGAACTTTATGTTTTCCTTAATCCATTACAGACATAATAATATTGATAACTCACTTACGATCCTACTTGTTTGCATATACTTTCATTCCAAAAATAAAATGAAAGCAAACCTGAAAATAGTCAAATTTAACATAGTGCATTAGTCTCTTTCTTTTTAAAGGATTGATCGTTGCATCTAGATCTGGACCTAACGATATCTGAAATGGAGATTTGAGAATAAGAAGTAAGTAGATTCTGGAGACTTATAGATGGTATCCAGTGACTGGTATATGGAAAGTACAGACTGAAAAACAACTCAGTTATCTTTGACGCCTTGGTTCACTGAAAATAAATTTAGACTCTTTCACTTAGAATAAAAAGGATCCCTAATTTTTTTTATCTACTGACAATTGAAACTGATACATATTCCCCATTTTTCCACATGCTTACTTCCCATGCAGTTGGTCTTGATGCTTAAATGCCAGGGAAAAGAAGCTCGCCATGCATGTGTTCCATTTTTAGGCTAGGCTGTGTGTTACGCACAGTATTTATATAACTGATTTAATCCTCAAAGCTAGTTTTCGAGTGAGGCCCTATAATATTCAATTTATAGATGACATGACTGAGGTTCAAAAATGTTTATACATACGCACATGTACATATATGCACACATATACATGTATATATGCACACACAAAGGTATATGTACGCACAGATATTATGTGTAATATGTTATATTTTATGTTTGTAATACACTCGCAACATGTAGAAACAGTATACTCTGTGTGTTAATAATGTGTATAGTATGCAGACATTTGCATTATACATATATTATGCATGTAGTATACATATATTTTATAAATACCGATTATGATGCACTGTCTTTTCCGGAGGGCATTTTCCAGGCCATTTACCGTTTTCCTGTTCCTTAGACTAGGAATTCATGCCAGTCTTTAACCCGTGGATACACTGCCTTACTTGGTAGAGCACAGCATGCCAAAATAGCCTTTAAATTATGACAGATTCTCATGCACATTGCAGGTAAGCTTTCTGTTCATGCCTTTTTTAAAAGCACAACCCAAATTGAATGATTATTAATTACTGCCAGCAGTTTTTGCTGTGCATACAGCAGTGTCTCTCCAGTCTGGAGTTGCACAGATCATTCTTTGCCACTCCAAAGTCTGAGTTCCAACACTCGCTTTTCTTCAGATGATCATGCACACAGAGCTGGCAGCTGAGAAAAACAGACGATCACCACGTGACTGGGCAGGGCAGGACAGTGCTGGCACGAGGCACAGGTCTGGTTTTCAATCATCTTAATAGCACCCTACCGAGCCAGAGCACAAAGAACCTGATTGGTATTTGTCTGATTCTGATTAGAGATATTTGTGCGAGACCCTCGTTTGCATTGTTCTTAGAGAGGAGTGGCTTGCTTAGAAGGAGGGGGTGCTTTTATATATTAGGCAAGAATGTCAGGCTGTACCCTACTTCAAGAACAACACTGGCCCCACAATTTCCCAAGGATTAAGTCCACACTCTCTTATTGACATCCTAAGTACTCGACCTGCACCAGTCTCCACCTCCTTCCCTCTGCAGCACCCTGAGCTGCAGCTGAACTAATTGAACCTTCTCGGCTATGTTAGTGCAGGATGATTTTGCAGGCTTTTCTCTGCCGGTGTTTCAATTGTTTGAGGAACCTGGAAATTTTCCCAGGAAGCCCATGATATCAAGTAGGTGGAAAGATAACTCAGGTCAGTGTTGACGCAAATAAGAGGAAACTTCAAAATATTCATGGAAAAATGGATATAAGTACAAGTTTGCTTAGGTGCAAAACACAAGGAAAGAAGGAAGGAGGGAGGAAGAGGAGGAAGGTAAGAAAGGGAAAGGAGTGAGAGGAGGGAAAGGAGGGAAGGGAGGAAGGAAGTTCATGCATAGTTTTACATAACATGCATTTCCATGAATTTTTTGAAGATCCTGTGTATTCTGGGTAGGCGAGATCAGCCCCAGACCCTAAAGTGATGGATAGAAATATAAATGGGGCCAGCAGATGGCATAATGGCTCAATTATTGGACTCCCAAGTAGTCAAATGCAGTTTGAGTCCCAGACCTGGTGGCTTAAAACTCATGCCAAGTGTGTGTGTGTGTGTGTGTGTGCCCAAAATCCTAAGAGGATAATGGAAGAGAAGAAACTGTGATGTGACCATACCCCCTGGGGGGTGATTTCTTGCTTTCTGTCTCTGTCTCCCTCTGGTGAACACACACACTCTATAGCAAAAAGTCTCTCTACCAAAAAAAAAAAAAAATCAGAAAAGAAAAGAAAAGAAATACAAATGGTCCACAAATTGCAGTGGTTCAACACAATTTTTCAAGTGCACGACGGTGCAAAAGCAACTCACAACTGGTAGAAACCATACTTGCAATTGAATTTTTCATTTTCGGTGCAATATTCAATAAACTACATGAAAAATTCAACACTGTAATGTAAATTAGGCTTTGTTAGATCATTTTGTCCAACTGTGAGCTCATGTAAATGTTCAGAGCATGGTTCAGGTAGGTTAGGTTAAGCTGTGACATTCCCTAGGTTAGGTGTATTAAACACATTTCGACTCGATGTATCTTCAACTTACAACCTGTTACTGGGGTGTGACCTCCTCGTCAAAGAGTATTTGTGTTTACTCTCCACAGTGGAGCTGGTAAGAAAGAACCTACCACGTATCTGAGCTCAGGCAAGACAAGCTACAGCAAGGCCAGGAAACAGCAGCCAAAACAGAACCCGGGATTTCCATCAAAGCCTTTAGGAGTTGGGTATAAAATAGGCATAAAACTAGGCTGTTACCATAACAACTGGAAATTGTTCTCCATTCTCTCTCAACGCTAGTTCTAGGATGATGTTCTTTGAGCCTATGGAATACTTCTTCAGGGTATCAGATGAGGAAGAATGTTCTGGGGTACAAGGTATGTATAAGTGGTCTTCAAAAACATCTTGGAAAAATGCGTATTATGAAAACAAACTAAACATGGATTTAGAACTTTTTATACCAAAATAACCTTGTACTTTGATTTTTTATGAATTTTATGAAGTTCCCTGGCACATACTTTACATATAAAAGATATATCAATTTATTATAAACATATATGAAAAATTTACCCGGTATCTCTCTTGCATATGATAAATGAGGTTTGTCTATATACTGTATCCACATACTTCAGAAGAGGATTTAAATGAACCACAAAATTAAAGTAAAACTTCAAATCAAAATCACTTGATCAAAACTGATACCCCAGCACTGTCAGGCAGACCTAAGGAGGGACAAGAAACTGCTCAATTATTTTTAGTTTTGTTATTCGGGGGAGGGGGGGGAGGGAAGCTGTCACTGTGTGATTAAATTGCTCTGTCCCTGAGAAAAAATGACCATCTTTGTATTACTGTGAATAAATTTGAAGGGAGCTGAAGACTGAAGTTGATGGGACCAGCAGTTAGCGTAATGGCTATGTTGCTAAACTCCCATGTATCCAACCATGGTTCGAGTCTCAGACCTAGTGGCTTAAACTCACGCCGGTCGCTTGTGTGTGTGTGCGTGCCCAAGATCCCAAGAGGAAAATGGACAAGAAGGGATTGCGGCGGTGTGGCCATCCCCCCTGGGGGGTGATTTCTCGCTTTCTGTCTCTCTGTCTCTCTCTCTCTCTCTGTCAAGCACATGCGCCCTATAACAAAAACCCACAAAAAAAAAAAAAAAAAAAACATACTGAAGTTGACGAGTCCACAGTGACCTGTGCACATTAGGCCTAAAACATCAATGTACATCCAACCTAAGCCTGCCGATTACTAGAACCTTCAAGAGTCATGAGAAAAATGAAAGTCTGACTTCTTTTGAAACATTGTCTACTGCCTGAGGATAGTAAAAGTTCAGGGGAAAAAGAAAAAAAATTATGGTATTATAAAACATCAGAAAGGAAGTTCTGTTTTATAAAAACCTTCACTGGTAATGTTTTCCTCCCTGAGGTTTAGGAAATGTCTACTTATGTAAAGCTTCGCTCTTTAGAACTTCTGGAGAGAAATCGACAGAAGGTCATTGGCTCCTTCAAGCAAATTATTATGTAAGATTACTTTGGTCATCAGATGAGGGAATAAAGTGCCTGCTACTCAGGGAACAATGCACACTAACCCGTGCATAAAAGGTGGTTAGACCAAACTCTGCTTCTGCCTTGTAGGTTATGACCAGAGACCAATGACTTCAGATTTTGGTAAAGAAAGATGACTTATTTTCACTACCACAGTTAAGCACTATTGGGGAAATCTCATGATTTTTTTTTTTGAAAGAGAGTGAGGGTTTTGTTGTTGTTGCTGTAGGGCACACACATTCACCAGAATGACAGAGAGACGGAAAGCAAGAAATCACCCCCCATGGGGGATAGTCACACTGCAATCCCTTCTCTTCCATTCTCTTCTCAGGATTTGGGCCATGCATGCACACATGCCTAGTATGAGTTTCAAACCTTCAGGTCTGGGATTTGAACCACGGTCAACCATATGGGAGTCCAGCAACATAATCATTCCAGTGTCTGCTGATCCCAGTCACATGACTTTTCTAATATTTATTTAAATGAACATAGCAAATCAAGCCTGAACTTACCTAGACCATTCATAGCATTAGGCAGAATTGTCAACTGATAGGTCTTTGTCTTTCTATGTGCTGTAGGCCTTATTATTATACTTATTAATAATAGTAGGTTGTCAGGAAAGCCATGAGCATTTTTTGCATAGAAAAAATAAGTCATGGCTTTTCTCACAACCTAATATTTTTTAATCTGAGAAATGAGTGTCCTTAGCTCAAAAGCCCTAGACGTCTCTGGCCCATTTCAAGTTTCTTCCCATCTGAGAAACTACAAATATACATGAGCATTGACTCATTTCATGAAAATGAGGAACGAGCTCATTGTGGAGGATTAAACTGTCTCGATAAGGATAACAGCAGCCATAGCAGAACCACACAGCTAACACATGGAGGCAGAAGAGAAAGAGGAGAAAGACAGAAGAAAATTCTCTGTGGAATTATGAGGTTCATTTTTCCCATCACTGTGGAAATATCCCAAAGGCTGTAAAAACTCACAGATAAGAATGAAATTTTGCCTCATTACTCATTTCAGTTGGACAGAAGCCAAGTTTGGACTGAGAAATAGAAACCATTTTCATAGACAAAGAATAATCTCTGAGAACATTGGCAAAAAAAAAAAAAAAAAAGTTTGGAGCTCGATCCCAGTATCTAAATTTTGGACTCTCAGTTACTGTAAAATAATTGCAATTCATTTTTCATGAGAGATAAATGTTTAGCTTGACCTCCCCCCTTGACAAGGATTTAGGTCCACAGTAGGTTAGATGGTGCCTTCCTCCCCATATGTCTACCCAGAACTTGTGAACATGACCTCATTTGGAGAAAGGACATTTGAAGTAAATTAAGCAAAGGAACTTTAGATGAGATCATTCAGATTCAGATAGGCACAAAACTCAACAACAAGTGTCTCTAGAAGCAGGAGGCAAATGGACACTTGACTATAGGAGAGAAGAAAGTGAGGGAATGATGGGGGCAGCGATGGGCATGACCCTGCCACAGCGGAATAAAGCCTATAGGCACCAGAAGCTGGGAAAAGGTAAGAGAGGTCAAGTCTTCAGAGGGAGTGTGGACCTCCTAACATCTTGATTTCAGACTATGCAACTCCAGAGCGGGGTTGGATTTCTTGGGTGGCAATTTGTTACAGCAGCCACATAAAACTAAAGCAAAGTCCAGGCAATGTATTGGTGAGTCCAAGCAATTGTCTTGATGAGGGTAAGGGTAGCTATAGCAGTACCGCATAGCTAACACGTGGAGGAAGACGAGAATGAGGGGAAAGGCAGAAGAAGAAACGTAAATACATGAGTAGGGAATAGGAGAGAGCCAGTGAAGAGGAAGGAGTTGGTAAAGATGGCTATCTTTAATAGCTATCGATGTGAGCAGTCAGAGCTGAAGGAAAGCATGGGAGCCAGCACAACATATTCAGCCAAAAATACCCCAAAATATTATTGGAGCTACACATGGCCCAGAAAGTTGTTTTTATCAGAAACAGAAGGATTAAGGGTGACTTCTGCAAAATCTCTGAGGTACAGGGTTAGATTAGGGACTAAGCATGTTTTGTTGCTTAGAGTCTTCAAATATTGCTATGAATAATTTTGCCAATTTGTAAACAGATGTTTTAATGACACTGGGTTGTCTTTGTAACAGGTTGACTTTTCATAAAGAATATAATTTAGGAAAAAAAAGGAGGTACAACTTTGACTCACATTACTCGTACGAGTCTAACTGTTGGGGGCAAAAAGACCAAGATAATGTAATAGTTCATCTGATGACAAGTTAATTAAATTTTATGAATAATTATGAGAGAGGAAACAAAGCAAGCTTCTGGTATTCAATTCTTGTAAACATCACAAGGTGTTAAAATAAGAAGTAGGGTTAGCTGGGGAAAATGTAAAAATTACTTTTCCTTTAGAATTTATTTTTTAATGTCGCATTTCTTTTTTTTTTTTTTTTTGTGGGAGAGGTATCTTTGCTATAGGATGTGTGCACTCACCGGAGAGACAGAGCAACAGAAAGCAAGAAATCATCCCCCAGGGAGGATGGCCATGCTGCAGTCCCTTCTCCATTCTCCTCTCAGGATTTTGGTCACACACACGTGCCTGGCGTGAGTTTAAAGCTGCCAGGTCCAGGACTCAAACCATGGTTGGCCATGAGGTAGTCCAGCGATGTAACCATTATGCCATCTCCTAGTCCCTTAATGTCATACTTCCTTCTCTTCTCTTCTCTCTTCTTTTCTTTTTGTTTTTGGAAAGGATTTTGCTATAGGGCATGTGTGCTCACCAGAACGATAGAGACAGAAAGCGAGAAATCACCCCCCAGGGGGGATGGCCACACCACAATCCCTTCTCCTTCATTCTCCTCTCGGGATCTTGAGCACGCACGCACATGCACCTGGTGTGAGTCTCAAGCCACCAAGTCTGGGACTTGAACCACAGTTGACTACATGGGAGTCCAATGACATAGCCATTACACCAATTGCTGGTCCCTTAATGTCATATTTCTAAAACAAAAGAACAAGTTCACTTTTAAAAAGAAATACTGCTGGGCTGGCAGGTAGCATGGTAGTTAAGAGCACTGGACACCCACATGACCAACCATAGTTCTAGTCCTGAACCTGGAAGCTTGCTTTCTCACTTTCTTGCTCTCACTCTGTCCCTCTCTGGTCAAATTAAAATAAACGAACAAAGTTAAATTAAAAAAAAATTGTTTAAAATTTTTTTAAAGAAATAAATGCTGTTAAGACATTTTTACGTCAAGTATACTTTTTTAAGGAAAGTTGATTCATGTCTTCTATGAGCAAGAGAGATGGAGAAAAAGAGGACAGTGAGAGAAGCAGAACTAGCATTCCCAACAGGGTCTCGACACCACAACCCTCCTGCAGAACTAGGGCACCTGAGGGTAAACTCCAGACACTGAGCTCTCCTTCCCTGTCCCTCTTCACTTGTTCGTCTGAGATCTGGCTCCTGGCCCAGTTGGACCTGCTAAGCCCCTTATGACCAACTATTTCTTTATCTCATGAAACGGGCTATTCCAGAGGTACTCCTCACACCTCTCACAGTAAACATCGCAAGCCTAGAGGCACTAAACCCCAGATACTAACCCAAACATACTCTATTGATTCTACTGGTTGGTAACTTGGTCTGGTATTGGAGCTCCTACACGATGTAGGTCTGCACCTGATTTATGCCTGCTTTGTTCTTGGTGTGCAAACCTGAGCCTGCATTTGCTGACCACAAGGACCATCTCCACTTGGCCCTCGGTGGAGCTTCCCTAGTAAGTAAGCTCATGTCTTTCTCTGCTGAATGTTCTTTGGACTTGGTAAGCATCATGGGCAGGCACCCCCAAATGTGGGGACCCCTCAAAACAGTATGTGTGTGCAAAGTATGTTCAGGGAGGTCTCCAGATGGGATCCAAGAACTTTCTGATGTGGGTCAGCATCACAAAACATCCCATTTGAACACGGCACTACCTCCAGCCCTGTGCTGCGTATACTTGACATACACTGACCCCTGAAAGAAATTATGCCTAGCTAGAACAATACTGTACTAATTTCATACCTAGAACGTGTGATTTTTCTTTCTGAAAGATCATTTTCAACAAGATGAATAAAAAGGAAAATTTTCTAATATGTCAACTGAGGTTCAAGCTCTTCGTTCAAAGCAAGACCCCGAAACTTTGAACTCAAGGCTGTTTTACACTTCAGATAGTCTTTTGTTTTTTTACGAAGCAAGCGAATCCCCCACCTTCACATCTTTCTTTCCCGCTGTTCTACAAAGCCTGTGCCCTCTTTACTCAGGTAGTCCTTGGTCGTCTGGGTCAGAGACTGTCCTGTGGGATTTCTGACAGCAGCACAATGCAGCAAACGAACTGTTCCATTTCCCACAGGCAAGTAATTACTTAAAAAAAGGAAAGACACTGACACATGAACTTTGTTTTAAAGAGTGAATGCCCACTGTTATTTGAAATGTATCTGGTTACAGGACTGGATAGGCATAGCTACCACAGATAAGATTAGACTGTCACTCCATTACGATACAAAACTAGGTTATCTCTGTGCCCAGTGAGACTTCTGAAACCAAAGGATAATATTAGCTATTCTCCTATTCTGTCCAAGGAGCAAACTTGTCCTATAATAGATACTGGGGACAGTCAACAAAGCTGAGGGGTGTTGTCATAAAAGAGCAGTTAGGTATGGGACCAGCAGTTGGCGTAATGGCTATGGTGCTGGACTACCATGTAGTCTCGACCATGGTTTGAGTCCCGGACCCGGTGGCTTAAACTCACACTGGGTGCATGTGCGTGTGTGCCCAAGATCCCAAGAGGAAAATGGAGGAGAAGGGATTGTGGTGTGGCCATCCCCCTTGGGGGGGGGGTGATTTCTCACTTTCTGTGTCTCTGTCTGTGTCTTTCTGGCGAGCGCATGTGCCCTATAGCAAAAACCTCTCAAAAAAAGGAAACGAAAAGAAAGAACAGTTACGTGATGTTTAGAGTGCAGAGACCCCCTGTGGCAAAAGTGAACATTTACAAAGACAAATATAGGACTCTTGGGTTTTGTTTTTAATTTTGTTTGCCTTTATTCAACTCAGTGAGTGATATCTATGAAACTGTTGACATGGTCTTGGCCTGAACCAGAAGTTTCACTGGAAATGAAGAACAGGTGAATGTGTAAAGTAAATAAATAAATAAATAATAAATCCAACCAAGACTTGCAAGGAGACCAAATAAAGAGATTCCTGCCATCGTTGAATTTGGCCATGACCTTGGCTTCGTACCAGTCATATTGGATGGCTTCCTGCTTCCTTTCCAGACTTTAAGTCAATGGGGACCATTGTAAGCATGTGATGAGTCACCCAGGTAGGAACTCTTGGGTGGGTCGGTTAGGCGCGTCCCTGTGCCAGCCCTCAGGCCTTCCCTTCTTACTTGATGTAAGCTGTATCCTGACTGTGCAGGGAGAGCTCGCTTCTGACAAGAGTGACAGTGGGACTGGAGGATGTAGGGCTAGGAGACAGCACCTGAGGGGGACACATTTTTCTTTACTTGCCTTGAGTTGCCTTGCAGGTACACAGGAGGTCACACTCAGCTTTTACCTCTCAGAAGGAAGCCCTGGCTCCCTCTGCCTGCTTTGTGGTCTGTGTGCATGCCTTCCACAACAAGAACCTTAGAGCTAGGGACCTACCTATGAGACATGTCCTGTCCGACGTTAAAATGCACTGAATTATTACACGCCCATTTCTGCTGGTGAATAAACGAGTTAAACACCCAAGAAACAGATCTACCCCCAAAATGAAACGAGCGACTTCTTTGCAAAAGAGGACTTCTGCAGACTGTCAGATCGTTTAACCATCTAGAGAGAGCTGCGTACAGACGTCGGCCTTCTTTTTAGCTATAGATTTCGGGTCTAGAGAAAGTGCACCGTTGTCTGTCAGCCACGGCCATGCCTTGGCACAGGAGGACCAATTTATCACATGCAGTCCTGCTCAGAATAATCAGCTCCTGGCAGCTGCTCGCATTGAGCTCTGCAAGGGAGATGCCCGCCTCCCGGGAGAAGGCTCCTTGGGGGCTGCCGACCGATGGGCTCCCCCTAGGGGCAGACGCGCCACCACGGAGGGAAAGCACTGTGGCAGGTTGCCAGGAAACCAACCCCTCCTGGTGGTGCTGCGGACTGAAACCACAGAAGCGGTGGGTCTCCTTTCTGCGCCTCTGCACCCGCTGAGCACCAACTCGGTCTGAATGCTCTGAGGCCCACGGGTTCATCTTGGCAGTTCCCTAAGGAGAAACTTTCTACGGCGTTTTCTCCTCGAGGGACCTTCTCCTGATATGCTTGCACCTTCGTATTTATTTTTCATGGGTCGTTTTTCAAATGAGAGACGAAGCTGGAGGAGTGTGTCTGGGGAAAGATGGCTGGGCCCCCCGCGGTCAGCAGAGCACTGTGACTGACCGAGGGTCTTTGATTCTTGTGGCTTGTACCTACAGAGCTCTGTTCCTTCTACGAGTTCAAAGAATGATTCTGGCCTTGTATCGGCTACAGCGAGATGCCAAAAGGTTTAAGAAAATACAGCTTCAAAAGATGGCTCTGAAGAAAATCCTGCAGTTATTTTTCCAATTACTAGATTTATGCAGCCTTATAAGTAGAGATGTCGGTATTGCCAGGCCAGATCTTTTATTATTCTCATTATCTGGTGACTAGTCTTCACGGGCTTTAGAAAGGATTTTTACAATGGTTTTCTCTACCACTTCAGATCCACGCTCCAGCATCTGAATCTACAGCTTATTCTTCAAAACCTACCTCCAGAACCTACTGATTTCTCCTAAATGCCTCTATCAGTCAGGGTTGTCAGGGAAGCAGAACCCTAAGAATAGTATATTGGAGAAATAAGACCTTATGCAAATAGAAGCTGGAGAAGTAAAATCTAAAAAGGGAACCGAGAGACTGGGAAGGAGTCCTGCCCCAGCTCTGTCCAGCACTGCTGCAGAGGGACAAGTAGATGCTTGCATGAGAATCCCCACAGGAGGGATGCCTGGCTGGAACAGGAAGACGTCGAAGTCAGAGAAGTCAACAGAAAGCTCTCACCTCTGCTTCCTGGCCAGCCTGAGGATGCTGCAGGTCAGCAGAGAAGACGGTCAGGAAGGAAAGACAGACATATGGCAAGGGGACACATGAAGAAGCCAGAAACCTCTGGTACCTCTGTGTCTGTCTCTGCCAGCGTCTAGCCACGATGCTTTTTTTTTTTTTTTTTAGAATTATTTAACTTTCTTTCTTTCTTTATTTTAATTTGACAAGCTAGGGACAAAGAAAGAGAGAAAGTGAGAAAGCAAGCCACCAGGTCCGGGACTCGAATCATGGTTGCTCATGTGGGAGTCCAGTGTCCTTAACTAGCATGCCACCTGCCAGCCCCATGATATTCTTCAAAGAAGATGGCAGCCACTTCAATTCCAACCTAAGCTTGTGCAAGTTCCACTTTTGGCTAACTCTAACCAGAAACCATCAAGGGAAAGATTCTAGAAAACATTGCTCCAGCATAGACATTTGGACACAGTACAAAACTATCCTGTGTTTCTCTCCCATGCCCATCTTATACAGTCGATACTTAAATTATGTACACCGTTTCTTTTTATCTGCATATGCATGCAAGCACACACACACACGGGCACGCACAATCCCAGGCTCTCTGAGTAGAGGGATTTCTATTTCCTAAGCCTCAGTGTCTACATTGATGCTTAGCACACAGTGAATACTCAGGGAATATCTGTTGAGTTCATTGTGTACTGCTAGACCTTGGATTATATCTGTGGGCAAAGCCTGACCCAGGCTCATTAATTCACAGTGGGCAAAACGTAGGTTCAGGAAGTGAAGAGTTGCCAAGGAACGGAGCAACTCTCTGAGGCAGGATTGGAAGCCTCAGTGTCTGCAGCTGCATAAGATGTTGTCCAGCCAGCATGCTGCTTTCCTGTAAATCTGACTCAGTCTACTTCCCATGGTGGTCAGTTTTGTCTTTAAGCTCAGGAGACTTGCAGATGGCTTGAGGTCTGAAGGAGACATAAGCTGATGTGGCTGGACCCAGTTTCCCCTCCTTCCCCCAAGTGAAACCAGTAATCGAGCTGCAGAGATGTATCTGCTGAGTATGAGGGGTTACCTAGGTCTTGAAAATTCCTTTTACTAGAGGTCTATGGAAAGACCTCATTCCTGCAGCCTCAGTGGGACACATTTCTTTATCTCATACATCTCTCAGAACAGATTTTATGTGTTGGCTGAATCTTAGCACGTAGGGGCCCTACCCCCAAATCAGAGCAGCTGGTGACCTCATACCCGTGGAAAGGAATATACATTGATGCTTACTTCATTTATGTATAGAGAACGAAGAAGTCTATCTAATTAAACCTAAAAAGAGCCCAAATGGGGGTACACACCCTGATGTCAGAGATAACAGGGTAGGTAGAATAGCAAAATATGAACTGAATTTATTGCCCTGGGGCTCAGAGGTGACAAGTTGGACACAGTAGTCTAGCCGCCAAGACCTAGCCTGGAGGCTTCTATAACCCGCATCTGCTGGGATGGTTTCCACTGCAGATAAAACAACACAACATGGTTCAGGTAGTCTAGGAGACGTATCAGTCCCCAAATTGAAGAGCTCAGCCTTAAGGCGTGGTCTAGTCAGAGCTCCAGGGCTGTTTGATTCTTCCAGGCTCCTTCCAGCCTTCACCCTCTGGCTTCACAAGATGGCTGCCCTCAGCAACCAGAGGCAAGTTTTTCCAGTCTGATATATCGGCAACAGAAGAGCATGCTTCAACATCATTAAACTACAGCCCTGAGGGTACTGTTCATAGGAGTAGCCCTACCAGTCCCCAAGTCCAGGGAGATATGAGAGGACTACCTCAGGTCAGGGGTATCAGAATCCGTTGTTCGGGGCCAACAGGATGGACTACACTAACATCCTAGTGCCGGGCAGCCTGTGGGGGCTGAGGCAGCTGGCTGGGGTCACCATGACAAAATGCCACAGGCCAAGTGGTCTAAACCTCAGAAGGAAATTCTGACAGTTCTGGAGGCCAGAAGACCAAGCTCCAGGCATGGGCAAGTCTGGTTTCTCCTGAGCCTCCTCTCCTGCCTGCTCCCCCTCACGGCCTTTCTTCTGTGTCTCTGCCCTTTTCATACAGACACCAGTCACATTCACATAGGTCCTCATCTCATGACCTCATTTAACCTTTATTCTTTCAAGGCCTTGTTTTCAAATACAGCCACATTGGTTGCAGAGGGGAGGGTGCTGCAAAATGTGAATTTTAGGGGAGGGGGCGCAATTTAGTTCACGGCAGGAACTGAGAGCTGGGACAGTCCCTCTCCACGAGCGTGACTGCCTACTGCGGGGGAGGAAGAGATGTCGGAGAGCTCACCAGAACGTCCATTAGAATCCACAAACCCCTCAAAACTCAATTCCCTTGATCCAGGATTTAAAAAAAAATCATTAATTGTGTGTTGAGCTTCCCCAGGGCAAACCTCTACTAGATGTGGTCTCCTGGGCTTCATTGTTTTGTCTAAGCAAACATTTCCAAAGTGTATTCCAAGGACACTTGTCTCAAGACATACTCAAAAATAAAAACAAACTCACGTTTAAGTAAATAATGCAGAGTGCATTCATCAAGCTTAACCTTAAACCATGCATTCATCAATTCTTAAACTCCTGTTTAAATAAATGCTACACAATGCATTCATCAGGCTGGACTTTCAAACGAGCATATTGAAATACCCCGCGAAACCTTACCTATTTACATTGACATAACACAGGACTTTCAAACCTTTTGACAACAGCATTTCCCCCAAATATGACTTAGTAGATTCCCACAGACTAGACCTTAGGAAATGATCTCAGGAAACATTACTTTGTGTTCAAAGTAGGAAGAGACACTGCAGGAGAGCCAGACGGCAGGCAGAAGGATGCCACAGGCACGCATTAGGGCAGGCAGGGCGTCCTCCTCTATGTTAGCCTGAGTTCTGCTCTGCTTTTTCACAGAGGATTGACATCCCCTGCTCTGGGAAAGGAGCTTACACACTCAGCACCCTCCTCAGCTCTCACCGAGGAGCCGCAATGCACTCCCTTCACAGAAACCACTCAGACGAGACCCCCAACGGCAGGTGCTCATTGCCTGTTTGCACCTGTTGCAGCCACGGGCGGAGAGAGACAGAAACAGAAAGAAGGGACCTCAAGATTAGAAAATAATGAAGGGTCTGTGCCAGCAAGATTGTACAGGAAGAACTCTGCAAACAGGAAAACAAGGAGTCACTGACCAGAGGGGAAAAAATTCGGTGGCAGCAGCCCAGAGACAGGAGAGGCCCAGAGCCTCCATTTACAATGACTGCATGGGTTCATGTGCCAATAGCACAACCCCACCCCCTCGCTCTGGGGACATCTTTCCAATTTTAACACTTGGACACCAGAAGGAGTGGATGCTTCCAACATATAACCCGAGACATCTGTTAAAGCAAAGTAAAACAGAGAAACCTGAAGGTAATTTGGAGCCTTCCAAACACCTGTGAGTCAGACAACGCACGAACCTCCCCTTCTTTCAAAGCACAGATGAGCCTGAACCTTCTGGGCATTTCAGCAGTTTGCCATCTGTACCAATAACCTTTTCTGCAGCACAGAGAGTCTTCAAGGAGGATGTAAAATCCAGGAACCAAGAGAAGGAAACATGTTTACACCTGCTACATCTGTTCAGTCCTTCCCAGGCTCTGCTTCGCGCTGGACTTTCTGTGCAGGCATACTTCTGAAATCATTCTTGTTCATTTAAGTAGCACGTTTAAGTTCCTCTAGAAGCAGAGTGGTAGAATAGAGAAGCCATCCTTAAGAGCACTGTGGGCTAAGGTGGTTCCAGAAAATACTATGTCCATTTTTCTTTTATCTCAAATAATCGTGGACTCTAAGTCAATGTTAATAAGCTATAAAAATAGGCAATGGAATCACAAAAAAATGGGGAAGGCATTAAATCAGCTGTTGGAAAGCAAAACCTTTAGACAAACTAATTGCAGTAGTTGATAAAAACAATAGGATAAAAAGAACAGTAATAACCAAGCCACCTAGATAAAGAACACAGTCATCCATCTTCTCTCCAGAAAGCGCACAACCCTAACCAGGTATTTCCCTGTTTTCAGTCGAGCCAGACACATCACAGGATACTGTGGGAGACAGACTTAGTCCAAAGCAGCAATCTCTTTCATGTGTCGATAGCTGAGGAATAAACATACCTCAGGTGAGAGCCCACAAAGCACTTAAGGGGTTGGGCATAAAACCTATGTTAAGTAAATAAGCTATGTACCACAGTCCACTTAGAACACTGTTGAACATGGTTCGGATGATAGAGATGAAGCAGAGTAACAGTGTCAGAATAGCTTTGATTACCTCTGACTTGCTCAGAGCTGGTGGGCCATGACATTGAAAGAAAATGAAAGAGACTTACCCTATATGGACCTGTTTTGTATTTCACATAGAACAAGCATCAAGTTGGCATCCATATTTCATTTTTCTTTTTTTGGGAAGGGTTGGAAGTAGGAACTAGAATCAAGAGTTGGCATGTAAATTGATAATGGGCCCTTTTTTAAGAGCAAATAGAATTCTAAAGTTTTTTTTTTCTTTTTTCAGGATCTATGTTTTTAGAAATGGAATTGACTCAAAAGCAGAAAGTGAACTAAACAGTCTAGCCCAGTGTTCCCAACCATCCTTCCTAATTTTAAAATGAAACAACTAAAACAAAGCTCAAAGTCACTGACCCAGGGTATGGGAACAATGGTGAAGCCTGGATGAGAATCTGGTGTCCTGCCTGTAAGTCCCAAGTTTATTCAGAAATGCAGTCTTGTCGTGGTACTAGAAACACCTGGGGTCTTCTCCACCCACAGCGTGCTCTACCACACGGCAAACAGGTCTTTCCTCTGGGTGCCTTTCAACTCTGAACATTGACTTAAGCAATTCCAAAGGGTCATATTTTTCTGTACACCCATATAAAGAACAAACGCACCCTGTAGGCTTGTCTTAGGTCATTTTGCCAATTAAAAAGTCCAATTTGTGCTCCCTTCCTTAACAAAAGAAAGGTCACCAAATAAAGACCTGCTGGTGACTGATAAGCTAGCTACAAGATGCGAGGGAACTCATCCATGTCAGCCATCACGATGTTTCTAGAACATGCACGCACTGCAGATTGCTTTCCGGGACCCTAGAATAAATTTATGGAGAAACTAATACCTGATGGCAATAGTTACTATTCACAGTTCTTCCAGCCTACTGCATTTTCAAATCTGTTACCGAAAGGGGATGCACTGCACCACAGAACACTTCTACAGAGATCTGAGGCTTGGATTATCTCTCTTGAAATGATAAAATTAAAAGCCCTACTACATTGGGTCAGCTAAACTCAGGGAAGCTCTCATTTCTGGTGCCAGTGCTACAAAGGGCCCTCTCAGTGGGTCTATGACAGAGGGGAGATCTGAAGCTGGTTACCACCCTTGGTAGCTAGTATTCATTTTACTACATCCAGCTGAAAAACAAAGTATTAGGAGGAAAATGGTAGCTGGCTAATGACCAAAACTAGATTTGTTTATATTCATATGATCTTTAATCAGTTTATAAAAGTGAGACCCAGTTAACTTCAGGCCGCCTTGAGAGCAGGAAGGCAAAGATTCCAGCTCCTAAGTGACAGTGTGGGACAGAGAGCTCTCCTGTGATTTTCCTGGCTGTTGGCAACACTTGCGGTAGCTTGCCTCATCCGCACACATCCTACCTCGATACAATGGTCGACACTTTGTGACTTAAGAAAACTTAGAGCTGGTTGTACATACTTGCACGTGGATTTTCCTTTCCAAGGTGTGATTTTTTTTTTTTAATTTTCCAAAGTGCACATGTGCTCATCAGAGTGAGAGGGAGGAAGCACCCACCATGGAGAATGGTCATGCAGCAATCCCATCTCCTCCATCACTCCCTCCTTTAGGGATTTTGGGTGTGCATGCACACATGCCTGGCAGGGTTTGCAAGTTGCAGGACTCTAACTGCACAGTCAGCCATGTGGGAGCCAGCTCCCTTAATCACCAAACCACAGGTTGGCCCTCCAAGGGATGATT
The DNA here is from genome assembly GCF_000334495.1 of Tupaia belangeri chinensis. Lineage (NCBI taxonomy): Eukaryota > Metazoa > Chordata > Mammalia > Scandentia > Tupaiidae > Tupaia > Tupaia belangeri. The sequence continues at coordinate 121,855 of NW_006203787.1, forward strand.
CTAAGGGCTCCCCAAACCCAAACACTCAAAAATATGTCCTATCCACTACTCCAGACTATTACCTTGACGTGGAAATGATGTGTTACCTCCTATTGTTACAATAGAAATACTCTACCTGGGAGGAGTGAAATTCAGTCAGTCATGGCATCTTCCTAAAATCTTAAACATGTAACAGCATGGACCCTTCAACCTTTTGTGCCTCACCCCTAACATTCCTCTGCTCCTCTCACAATAGCTGAAGGTCATATTTAAGGGTCTAAAGGCTTGAAGCGTCTAATTTTCATCTTGAACAACTCTAGGGAGAGTTTTCTACTCCAGGTTGATAGTTTCTCACTGCTTTTTCTTGAACACTCATCCTTCTATACCTTTCTGTATACCACAACGCTCTTTCTTCCTGCACAATTTGTTCGCAACATGTACTACCTTTGAGGTTGGATTTGACCTCTTCTAGTAACCCAGCACTTGGTAACATCTCTCTTCTGCAAATCTTTGCTATTTCTGGGTTGTGCACTGGAGAATAGAAACGCAATCTGTTTTCCATTGCTCTTTGAAATTTTGCTCGCAAGTAGACTTTCTTTGTAGTTCCTCTCCATTTCTTTCTTCTCACATAGAATACAAGGTGTGTGTGTCCAGAGGACAACTTTATAACCCCTGAGTATCAGGAGAGAGAGAGGGACAAGAAATACACAGATATCTCTTCGGTAGCATTCACTAAGCACCTACTGTATACACGACATTCAGTACGTGTGAACTGCTGGATAAATTGGATCATCCATGAGCCTTACCCCCAAGGTATTAATAGACCACTGAAGGAGACAGAAAAAGCCGACAGACATGAGACAAGAAGCTAAGGTGCCCGAGTTGGGAAAACCACCACCACCAGTCCTCTTCAAGGGCTGCGTTTTCTTGTGACCACTCTGCCTTTCATGTTGCATGTGATTCTAGTCACTGGAATCTCCAACATCAAAGGAAATGGAAGTCCATATACACATACCTCAAGACAAAACAGAAAGAACCTGTTTTTTTGTTTTATTCTTTTTCTTTTCTTCCTTTTTTTTGGGGGGGAGGGGTTTTTGCTATAGGGCACATGTGCTAGCCAGCCAGCCAGAGAGAGACAGAGAGACAGAAAGTGAGAAATCACCCCCCAGGGGGGATGGCCACGCTACAATCCCTTCTCCTCCATTCTCCTCTCGGGATCTTGGGCACACACACAAATGCACCCGGCGTGAGTTTAAGTCGCCGGGTCCGTGACTCAAACCACGATCGACTACATGGGAGTCCAGCAGCATAGCCATTACGCTAACTGCTGGTCCCTTTATTCCCCTTTTTCTAAAGGGAGTCAAATTTGATCCCATAATTCAGAGAGAGTGACTGCTGGCCTTTGGGGGGAAAAATAAAGGCACCTCCTTTCTCTGGAATACTATAAACCTGCATCAGGGGCAAGCAGGACCCCAAATGCATGGCAGTGTGGCTCTGTCCCCGTCCCTTCCCCTCCCCACCAGATGCTGCTGTGCAGTGTACAGCTATGAAGACGGCCCTGATGACTCTGCTTGGTCATTACTTAAGCCTGTGTAGCTTCAGCTTCCTATCTGTGAATAGGAATAATCATAGTTCCTCCAAGACTCTGAGGAGGAAGGAGATAATTTATTAAAAGTGACTAATGCATGGTTGGCACTTAACAAATATTCACCAGACTGGCTCCTTAGTCTAACTGTATCAACGTTCCAATAGGCTAGCTCACAGCGACGCCTGCCTTTCAGAGGTTGTTTACTTTGCCTTTGATCCCCAGAATGTGTGATTTTTAAACATCAGCTTTTTATCTATGAAAAAGTCTCCTATTTTATGTGGCTTGCAAAATATTTGGAGAATCAGTTTTGAAAATGATGGCTAGGTAGAGAGTACATGTGTGCACACACATCCATGTAATTATATATACCGTTTAATCAATCAAGCTGATATTAGCTAATATTGTCTCATTAGGATTCCTGTAAGCCAGAGCTGGAGTCAGGGATCCTTGAGAAACCTAATTGACTCAAGTTCATTGTAATTCTTCATAGGGGTTTTATTATGATAACTCCCGAGTTGATTCTACCATTCTACATTTTGCATGGTATTGAGATTCTTCAAAGAAATTATATAATGATAAAAGTCTTGATAATAAAAGCAAAGAATATTGAATTTTTGTTGGAGCATTCTTTCCTGTGCACGATCCTCACTTCTCTCCATCCTCCCTGTTCTTCCTGATTCTTTCCCCTCTCTCATTTTCTTTGTTTCGCTTTTCTATTTTGGTGTGTGTTAGTTAAACTATCTCTTTTGTCACCCAGCTTAGGTTATAGGGTTTCTGTTTCCCAAAATCATCCTGGTGAGAATGCAGCCAGGTAGAAAGGACAAATGTTCTAGAATCAGAAGGACATGGGGACGTGAATATAAACTCTAGCTTTTCCACTTATGGTGTAATCTTAGAAAAGATACAACTTGAATTAACTTCTGGGTTTTTTTGGAAAGGTTTTTGCTATAGGGCATGTGCGCTTGCCAGAAAGACAAGGAGAGACAGAAAGCAAAAGATCACCCCCCAGAGGGGTTGGCCGCAATTCCCTCTCCTCCATTCTCCTCTCAGGCATGCATGCACACATGCCCAGCATGAGTTTAAGCCACCGGGTCTAGGACTTGAACCGCAGTCAACTACATGGGAGTCCAGCGACATATCCATTTTACTATCTGCTGGTCCCCAACTTCTGTTTCTTGGCTGCAATAACACAAGTGTAATACCCAACATATGTATGGTAGTATTTAATATAATGGGTCTAAATGTTACTATTTAATAGCCAGTGAGTTATTTTGGAATATATATATATATCTATTCATATGCCATATAGTTTGGATTTAGCAGACCTTACAAATGCCTTTGTACGTACTTGTGATTTTTAATTTATTTTTGACAAAAGCTGTTTTGTTACCTTTATTTACTCTCTTAATGAAAAATGTGGACTTGAAAGAGCACTCTTCAAGCAAGGTTGTTCAAGCCAGATCTCTTCCATCTATTAGCTGAGCAACATTAGACAAATCATTTAATTTCCTGAATCTGTTTTCTCACTTGTGAAATCAAAGGCGTGGAAAAGACCATCTCTATGGTGTTCCAGCTTTGAAAACGTTAATTCTAATTTTCCTTTACTGGGGTTAAAATATTAATTGTTCCTTAATGATAACAAATCAAACTGTACAACAACAAACTCAGCTTGGTAACACATACTAGGGGGGAAATGCTTAAATTACACTATTCAGATTCTTTAGCATATCCGGTGTGTATGCCCATATGCTCAGAACCCCAATAGGAGGGAGAATTGGAGGAGAAAGGATTGCTGTGTGACCATCTCTCATAAGGGGTACTTTCTCTTTCTCTCTTTCTCTCTTTCCTTCTCTCTCTCTCTCTCTCTCTCCAGTGAGCACATGCAATCTGGCAATTTTTAATTTTTATTATCATTGATTTGAGGTTAATATTAGTAACTTTGTTCTATAGCTGTCATGCAAATGTTTGGTATATATGTGCTTTACAACATATGCTCCATCTGAATGACTGTGGATTAAATAACTCCCCAATGGATGGGTAATATTCTACAGCCAGAGTCCAAAGAAAATCCTTAGGTAGTGATACTCTACAAAAACTGTAAGGCCTGTGCCTCTTTTGTTTATTTTCTTCCAGTTTTCTGCAGAATGTGAGTCACATAAGTTCATTTTAGTCTTTGTTTCTCTGATTTAAAACTCAATTTAAAAAGTAGGAGAAAACATAACTTGTAACTACATTCTTGCCTCCATCATAATTTTCCATACAAACAGGCTTGTATTCCTCTATGTGTATCGTTCCAAAGCTTCTCCAAAGGTTTAGTATCTACAGTCATTTTGTATTTCAGATTCCATTTGGATAATTGTTGGATGGTAATGACGTGTCATATGTTTAATGTGCATCCCAGATTGAAAATCATTTAAATATCTATATCTTAGGGCCAACAATTTTCAGAGGTGATCGCCCTGGTTGAGTTTGCCGCATTTCACTTGCAGCTATTACAGACGAGGGGGCGCTGGTTTGAAAATCGTAGCGAAGCACATACGAGTCCTTTCACATGCACCATTCTTATTATTCTGAAAGAAAATGCATGTGGCTAAATGTTCGTTCCGTGCAGGCTATACATGGCCTACAGCTTTCTGTCATTTAATATTTTTTTTTCTGAGATATTTTCACTGTAGGGCGCGTGCGCTCGCCAGACAGAGAGAGACATAGAGACAGAAAGCGAGAAATCACCCCCCAGGGGGGATGGTCACGCCGCAATCCCTTCTCCTCCATTCTCCTCTCGGGATCTTGGGCACACACGCACACGCGCCCGGCGTGAGTTTTAAGCCACCGGGTCCGGGACCCGAACTGCAGTCGACTCTACGTGGGAGTCCAGCGACATAGCCATTACGCTAACTGCTGGTTCCCTCTGTCATTTAATATTGAAAAGCTCATTTGTTTCATCCATGTAGATATTGAGGTCTCATAAAAAATGAGCCATGAATTGGGAAGCTAGGTCAGCAACACGTAGAACAACTTTTCCAAAAGTCACACGATGCAGTAGAAAGGTTGTGGGATGAGCTAACAGGCAGATGTCACTTGAATCCCAATTTCCGATAGGGTAAACTTTGGAAAATGTCACCAGTTTAACTATTTTTCATACTCAAATGTGGATAATAGTGTCTATTATCTAAAACTGCTGTTGTAATAAAACATGATTGCAGGTAATCCAAAGGCGTCTCAATGAAGACCACTTAGTTAAAATTTTAGTTTCCCAGAACAGAATATAAAAGTCGTGTCTTAGGAATTAAAGGTCATTCTGGTTAATTCATCAAGTAACTGTTTTCTGATAAAACTGTCTAGTTATCCGAACAAGAGCGTGAGGCAGCGTGAATTGCTAGGCAACACAGGAAGGTAAATAAGGAAACTCAGTTCACCTAGGCTTCAGAAATACCAATTAGCTGCAGAGGCAGGTCCTGAAGAAATCATCTGCAAGGGTGTTTAGTCGTACTTGATTTCCACACTCATGTTACCAGGGAGGCATAGCCGCCATCATTATTATCTTCCCCACCACCGTGTTTTGTAGATAAAAAAGACAAAAACTCAGAAAAGTTATGCAATTGCCTGAAGACAGATGTCCCATGGTGGTACTGAGATTTTCTCATTTCAGGATGATATTGTCATAGGACACAAAGAAGACCCAAAGTAAATGTTGCTTATGTGTTGAAATGTCTACAACATGTCAATACTACTGAGTAGCTAGTCAGTGAGCTCAGCAAGGGACCAGGCCTGATTTATCTCTATCCTTATGAGCTTCTCATCACAGGATCTGTAATATATATGGTGCTCAATAAATGTTTCTTGACTGAAAAACTCTATTTTTGTAACACAAAATATGGTTAGCAGACCTAGCTGGCTTCAGATAAAGAATAGGCAGTGAAATCTAAGTTTCTTGGGGCTGGCAGATAGCGTGGTGGTTAAGGGAGGTGGACTCCCACATGGTCCATGGTGGTTCGAGTTCTGGACCTGGCAGCTTGCTTTCTCTCTCTCTCTCTCTCTCTCTCTCTCTGTCCCTCTCTGGTCAAATTAAAATACAATTTAAAAAATTCTTTCTTTTTTTAAAGAACTGAAAACAATATAATATATTATTTTAGTAAATGTTGATCTCTTTCCATTCTTTCTTCTAGAAATTCTCTGAAATCTGTCAGTAGAGTTTGTTTTCTCCAAAGCACATCTTTGTTGACTTCAAGTATCACCATGTTTGGATATTTACCATTCAGATCCAGCATAAAAGTGTTTTCTTTCTTAGGTAAGATCAGGCAAAGAGGTACTGAATGAATAACACTTGATTGGGAATGGTAAATAACCAGGTAATTAAACTGTAAACACCGTGTGTGGTGATTTTAATGTAGTTTGAGGACTTGTAAATTACATGGTCATAAAATGGCACTTGGACTTGTTCTTTACAAAAATCTCCATGTTTGTATCAGATTAATTAGTGCAGTCTGCATAAAGACATTGAGCAAAACACTTTCTGAACATCCTCATGTGAGATGTTTTCTTATGTATGAGGCCCTTCTTGAGTTTTTCTCTTTTTTTCCTAATAATTTAGAAATTATCATCATCAACAACCAATTTCTGTAGCTGAAAATTAATCTGGACACAGGACTCAGTTCATGGGCTTAAGTTATATCCAAGAGTAGGTTTTATTTTTGTTCTTGAAATGGGTAGGTTATTTCACAAGCTGATCACACGGTTACTTCTCACCATGGGAAGAGGCCATGTGCATCATTATGATTCAGACACCAAAACCCCCCAAAAGTAACGTGAGGCCTATATGTGCCCTGACCCCTGCCCTCCCCTCAAGGCAGGTTCTGCTCAGCAAGAGTCTTCTTCTAGTGTGTGTGACAGTGACTGCAGGGACCCTGAGTGAGCCTACCATCTGAGGCAGCTCTCATGCTTTTTCATCTGTGGAAACTTCAACTTGGCAAACTCAAGACTTAGGCTACCATGATGCTGCTGGGAATTCTCGTAAGTTTCTATTACAATGAAATAATGTTGGTGGTGATGGTGATTGGGTATGAATGCTATTGATGTCTACTTGCCAGATGCTCTGCTAAGCATTTTATAAACATTATCTCATATTTTTAAAATGATCACCATTGGGACCAGCAGACCGCATAGCGGTTACGTTGCAGGACTCCCACATGGCTGACTATGGTTTGAGTCCTGGACACAGTGGTTTGAAAATCATGCCAGGCACTTGTGTATGCATGCCCAAGATCCCAGGAGATGAATGGAGGAGAAGGGATTGCAGCATGGTTATCTTCCCTGGGGGTGATTTCTCATTTTCCCTCTCACTGTCTCTATTTCTCTCTAGTGAGAGCATGCACCCTAAGGCAAAAAACTCTAAAAAAAAAAAAAGATCACCCCTCTATTTGTGAAATTGAAATGTGAAGAGGTTAAATAACTTGCCTAAGGTCCCACAAGTACTTAGGGACGGGGTTGGACTCAGCTTCTTCTGACTGCAAAGTCTTTTTTTTTTTTTTTTTTTAACCTCTTGGTTGAATTGCTTCAGTAGATTAGGACTGAGAGCAGTCTTGAAATGTTAAATACAGCGCGGTTTCAGGTGGTTTTACATTAGATGCCTCACATCTCACCTGAGACAGACAAAAAGGCATCAGACCCAGTATTCAAATCGTGGTTGGTCATATGGGAGTCCAGTGCCTTAACCACCATGCCACCTACTGGCCACGATGCCTCCTATAGTAAGCAGTTTCATCTTTCAGCCAGGAATTGAGCTAGCTAACTCTATTGAGTTAGGCAAGAAGGAACATCTGGGTGGGGGGATTTTCACCTGACAGGAGAGGTTATGATGGAGTGGTGGCTAGAACATGGCCTCATCAACCTGGTGACATGGTCCTAGCTAGTCACGTGGTCACAGAGGTGAGGAGGAGGTGGCCTGGCCATGGTCCCTGCTTTGGCATCCTAGGAATCAAGTCACTTCCCCAATTGTTCCATTTTTCAACATGACAACTACATTGTAAGCTTGATATAAGGTAGATATTAGCTTCTAAATGCCTGGTTATTAGCATGGCTAAAAAAAAAAATGTCATACAGTATAGATGACCTGAGAGCAGCAGACTCACTCCATTCCACCCACTCAACACCACTGTGCCCTTCCATTCATTCATTCAGCCAGCACTTGAAATTCATACTGGTTATCAGCTATCATATCGGTTGCTGAGAATACACAGATGAATGGGACCAGCAGTTAGTGTAATGGCTATGTCGCTGGACTCCCATGTAGTCAACCGCGGTTCAAGTCCCAGACCCGGTGGCTTGAAACTCACACCAGGTGCATGTGCTTGTGTGCCCAAGATCCCGAGAGGAGAATGGAGGAGAAGAGATTGTGGCATGGCCATCCCCCTTGGGGGGTGATTTCTTGCTTTCTGTCACTCTGCCTCTCTCTGTCTGGGACATGCCCTATAGCAAAAGCCTCTAAAACAACAAAAAAAGAATACACAAATAAATAAAATATAAACCCAAGTGTTCTCATCAAAAGATGTATATTGATTTTGGATCAGAAGTGACTACTCTTCAAATAACATATTGCATAATCATATTTCAACAAGCTGAGACCAGTCTGGGGACATAATTTCCTAGCACAGGTGGAGCTAATTACATAGATGGTTACTGCGATTTGGAACATTCCCCATCCTTTCTCTGATCATCAAACTTCTGTAAAAGATTCAACTTTCTTCCACCTCCCACATATTGTTGCTTATGAAGTCCAGCTGTTTCCTTCTCTGTAACACACTTAAAAATACCCTTCCTTTTTTAGGTTTTACTACCCCATCCTTTATCTTGACCCCACTGGCCTTGTTCTATCCAACAGCAGCTGATAAAATATTATCTGTGTGTGCAAAATCCTCCAATTGTCTCCAGCTCTGTAATTCTGAATATGCCAACAAAGGGTTCTGTTCTTTCGCTCTGGCTTTTATCAGTGAATCTGTCACCCTTTATTCCTTTAAATTCCACAGAAAAGAATCACTTTTCAATATGGTGCGAACATTTAGCTTTTGCTCACTGAAGCAACATTTTCAAGTATTTGATTCTTTCTCAGATTATTGTACTCCCAGGTAAATTAAATGTCAGTGTGAGGGATCGCTTCAGCCAGTCCTGTAGCTGGCTTCATCCTGGCCGAGGCAGCCCTTCGGGAACAGCCAGTGCAGCAAAGCGTGTGCAAGGAGGAAAGCTTCCTGCCACCCTCCAACGGCTGTCTCCCCATCTGGGTGCCCTCTCCAACCAGAAATGCCAAAGGAGAGCTGAGAGCTCTGAATACCCAACCCTTTTCAGAGGCGGGATGGAGTAACACCCTACCTCAGGTACTACAGGAAAGGGTCCACCCATTCTGGGTGGTATTCAGGTGGAGTATGTAGGTCAGTTTTTAAACCCTGTTTTATTACATAATAAGAACTATTGCATTTTCGTGGACTTAAAAATTAAAGATAAAAAGGCAGTTAAGCACTGTACAGAGAAAGTGTAATCCCCACGGCCGGCTAGGCATCAAGCCCCACCCCATGGCTGGCTTGCCTGGGGTCCCGACAGGATGAAGAATCAGAAGACAAAGGATTGTAGGGTGGCAGGGCCCTAAGGGAGGCTGCTTACTTTCTCTCTTTCTCTCTCTCTCTCTCATGAATGCACATTCGCCCTCTGACATAATAGAAGAAAAAAATGAATAAAGAGAAAGGCAACAAGACCAGAAATTCAGAACAAGACAGATGGAAGGAAAACAAAAAATGCAGGAAGCAGAAAGACAGATGCGCTTCTGAAATCTCCCATGGCGCTTCCTTTTCCTACTGTCCTCCGTGTCCTCTCCCACAAAATTAATGTCCAGCCAGGGCAGACGCTCCTCCCCCAGCTGGTTCTCCTGAGACTCCAGGTAAAACACCTGCACATTCAGCCCGACAGAAGTCGGAGCTCAGTTCGGATTTGCTAGCCCCGGAATTGACACCAGGATCCCGTTGTATGGGCAGGAGTGCGCATCACCTCCAGGTGTGGAGAGATTAGCCCACCCACAGAACAGGTGGAGAGCTGCTCTTCAGCACTCCCCATAGACTTCCTTCTACCTAGTGTTTCCAGGGTACCAGTTCCAGGCAAAGATCTATCATCCGCAATATTTCCAGGTTCATTTTTAACAAAGTCAGGTTGTCAATGGCACGTGGTCTGCCTGGACCAAGCTTCCTGGATTTGTTGCAGCCACAGAGGGCCTGCAGAGGGGTGTGAGCTGGGAAGAAAGGTCACCTCACCCAGAGGACACCTCAAACCTTGAGGCCCCAGGAGGCTGCAAGGCTTTCTCGGGTCATTCTCTAACCTGGTCTCTTTCATGGCTCATTACTTGGGACCAGAGAGTCGGAAACTAAGGGAATTTGAAATAGGTAATGAGCTCCCACTTGAAAACACTCTTTAAAAAATAAATACTCATGAATCAATAGGTCTTTGGATACAGATGCTTCCTGAAGAAATACGAGAGAACATAAAATAGAAATACCCAGCTCCCACATTGAAAGGCAATGCATAATATAACCAAAGAGAGGTATTATTTGACAGAAAGGGCTTACTACTTTTTACCCACCAATTTGTAAGTCTAGCACACATATCTCTGCACAAATTTCGGACTTCTTCAGCATCCAGGCCTCAGATACGATCCCAGAAGGTTAGATGCTGAAGGGTCCTCAGGGGTTACCTCCCCACAGAGGAAGCAGCTGATGACCACAACTTCAGGGACTTACATTTGCAAGAGATTTTCTTCCTGCAAACATAAGCTCTTGGAACTTGGGTATGAAGAGTCATTCTAAGGTTTGGGGAGAAAGCAGTATGTTTGGAAACCGATTTTGTTCAAAACACTTAGTGTAATTCAATGATCCATGAAGGAGAGCCATATCTGGGAACAGAACCAAGTTCTCCCATCAAACAAACTGGAGATGCAATCTGGTCTGTCGACGCGAAAGGAATATACCACTTTTTCCACTGTGAGCAAAATTAGACTCTTTCGGAGGCAAAATTAGACTCTCAGGCAGCATGATCTAGTCAGAATAGACTCGGATTCTTACCAGCTGCTGCTTGTGTTACTGCCATCCCCGGGCCAATAAGAGCGCATACTGCTGAATTTGAAATGCTCCTTGCCCGTCTCTGGACTGCTATTTTGGCCACTCTGAGGATAGCTAGCTGGTTTTGAATCCTTCCCATCCAAACGCATCTCACATTAGCATGCACTTCATGTTCATAACTATGTTACCCTAAGTAGCTTTTTAATATTTTATTATAATTAGTGTATATAGTTTTGTGCCCCTCTCAAAACTAAACTTTTCTTTTATTAACCCCAGCTGTTCTCTGATTCTGGAATAAAAGTAACCCAGCAGGGAAAGCCATAAAGCAATCAACCAACCAATATTTATTGAGCACCTACTGATGGCCATGCCAGAGCTGTCCAAGATGAGAATCTTGAGTATCTCCAAGGAGATTTTTACCACCACTGCCTTTGTGAGGTACAAGGGAGATAAATGAGTTGTATGAGACCAGGAACTGGGTCTCTTCAGGTGTTTGGCACGTTGCAGTCACTCACTGAGTATTTGATGAGTGCATGGGAGATCTGGATTTGGCTTCAAGTCTTCCTCTACACTGTCTTCATGATAGGGCAGGGGGACTAACGTCTGAGCCTCAGAGGACATTTGTTTACCTCTAGCTCAGACGTCAGTTGGGCAGCAAACCTGACGTTCAGCTGTGCAAGCTCCCTGGCTTCATTCAGGTCCTCCTTGGCTCCTACATCTTACCACTCCCTGGGTGAAGGAAGATGAAGTAAATTTCTTGATTTATGTCAGATTATACCTCACCCCTGAGGTCTCATATGGTTCCTGAAGCCTCACTTTGGAATGGGAACCATAACAAACATCTCCCACCTTCCATGGAAGGATGTGAAAGTGAGTTCAGTATAGATCTCGTGCTGTCAGTAATCTTATTCTAGAATTCGTAAATGGGTTCCAGGGAGCACGGAGATCTCTTGAAAATTTAAGGTCACCGTTTTTCCCAAGATCAGAATCCATAACTTTCACTAGATTTTTGCAGACATTAAAATCTCTACAAGTTGCACAGTGGGACCAAGATACACTACAGACCAGGAGAGAGCCAGAAACTACACAAGTCCTGTGCTAGGCCATCACACCATGCTCACTCTCTGGTCAGAAGGTTAAGACTAATTTATAAACATGAGTATGTGCATGGGGTCAGCAGGTGGCATGGTGGTTAAGGTGCTGGATACCCACATGGCCAACCACAGTTCAAGATCCAGACCTGGCAACTTGAAAATCATGTCAGGTGTGTTGTGCATGAGTGTCCACAATCCTGAGAGGAGAAGGGAGGAGAAGGAATTATGGGGGACCAGTGGTTAGCATAATGACTATGTCGCTGGACTCCCATGTAGTCGACCACGGTTCGAGTCCTGGACCTGGTAGCTTAAACTCATACTGGGTGAATGGAGGAGAAGGGATTGCGGCATAGCCATCCTCTCTGAGGGAATGATTGCTCACATTCTCTCTCTCTCTCTTTCTGGCCAGTGCATGCGCTTTATAGCGAAAACCTCTCCAAAAAAAAGAAAGAAAAAAAAAGAAGGGATTATGGCATGACCACCCTCTCAGAAGGTGGTTTTTCACTTTCCCTTTCTCTGTCTCTGTGTCTCTCCAGTGAGCATATGCACCTCATTGCCAAAAAAAAAAAAAAAATGCATTATCACTTAAAGTGTTTCTTCTGTCAAAAAGAGTCACCAATTTTCTATTTACATTGTGATTTTTATTTCTGGAGTAGGACACAAATTATGAGACTATATTTCAGTACATGTCTTAGGAAACCATCTGATGAAGGCAGAGATGATGGCTGTTTTGACTCAGTCTGACACATACGAGTCACTCAACAATTTTGTGCTGATTAAATGGGTAAATAAAAAAGGGCAGAAGGTACATCTGTATTTTTAGGGATGCTTTTACTTGTGCTCAAAGATGCCATAACAAAGTTCTAGGACTCACTTACGTAACTTCTGCAAAGATGAACTATTGAAATAAGGAGCTAATTCACAGTCACAGATAAGAAAAAATCGTTCACATGACACAAGGTTTTCCTAAAGCAATCACTGGTGCTGACTATCTTTCAATAATCTGAGATTAAAAAATACATAAATACGAATGACAAAAATAAAAGCTGGGGAATGACAAATGGTTGAACAGTATCACTACTGCTGAAAAGCATGTCGGAAACCATTAGAATACACCCATTCTAAAGAATGTGACTCTATTGTTTACAATATATGTGGTAAATCTCAACTAAGTTTTTATTACCCCACTACGCTTCGGTTAAATTTCAAATACCAGGATGTAGAAAGATACAGAAAACTTTGAGAACATGCACTAAGCATAAAGATAATTAAGTTATTGAAACCTACATACTGCTACTGCTATTACTACTACTAATAATAAATGTTATTGGGCCAGGAGAAAGAAGAGTAAATAGGACATTAATGGCAAATCCTCATCTATCTCAAGAGTCTTACTTTGAGACTGGTACAAGTCTACTCTCCATTGCCAATATTCAGAAAAGAATAGATGGACTGAAAGACAGTGTAAGGCAATTAGAGCAGAAACAAACAAGGGTTATCAGACAGAACGGAAATACCCAATCTCCTGAAACACCCAATTAAGAAGATGGGGAAAGTTCCTTTTCTGAAGCACTATAGAAACCCGATTCTTAGCAGGACTGAATGGGTGATCTCTCATCTCCTGTCTTTCTAATGGGTTTCTTATCTAATAGGAACAAACAAACAAGGAATTAAATACTCTCATGTAGATGGAGCACTTCGCTTTTTGGCCTCACTACTGTGTTCTTTCAGACATATGGCGATAGTTGAAAGGATTTTGTACAAAAACAAGCTGCTGGTTACTCAGACAGATCCCATACACATCAGCACTGAAAACCTGATTTGTTATTTCTAAAATGTGGCCCAAACAGCTCCTCTGGTTTTCTGTTTATATGATCATTGCATTTCCAAGATTAGAAGCTCATTGCAGCAAAAGGCAATTAATTGAATGATGAGTCTGTGTTAATGTGCCTGCACGTGTGGATGGTAGAGATAACTTAATATCCATCCAATGCCGCTATTAATTTATCATCTCCTTTTAATTTTTGAAATACATTGATTTATGAGTAAAGGACCAAACATGTGAGGAACTATTTTTGAACAATTTCATGAAAGAACAAGCTAACTGTACATAAGGTTAAGGTAACTTTATTCGATAATGCTATATGCCCTTAGTAGATGTTGGTCACTTAAGGACTGCATTTACCAAGACTTATATCTGTGAAAGGTAAGGCCACTTATTATAATCATGTTGTTTTTAAATTGATGCTGTCACAGAATTTAGTATTTAGAGACCTTGTTATAGAAGATGTTTAACCAAGCAGTACTTCAAGTAAAACTATCTCACTGTTAAACTTTCAGCAAAGAAAGAGGCATGCAGTGTTTGGTAAGACTAATGTATATTTTTCACTAAGGGACTATAAAGTCTGATAATCACATGAGCTCAATAGGTCCTTCTTCTTAGCCTAGGGGAAATTCTTACAATCCAGGTCTATGTCCAATAGCTCATTGAAGAGAGGCTGTGAGGAAGGGATCAAAATGCCTTTTCCCTTGAGAGGTGAAACCAAGCCTTGGGTACTTTTCTTCTTTCAGGCTCATTGCCTCCCTATTTCTTCCTCAAGCATCATTTTGGGGACCAGCAGGTGCCGTGGTGGCTAGGGCACTGGACTACCACACGGCCAACCGCTGTTCAAGTCCCAGACCCACTAGCTTGAAAATCACACCAGGTGCATGCACACCCCAAATCCCAGGAGGATAATGGAGAAGAAGGGATTGTGGCAAGGCCATGCCTCCTGGGGTGTGGGGGGATTCTCGCCTTCCCCGTCACTGTCCTCTTTTTTCTCTGGCAAGTACATGTTTCATATGGCAAAAACCTTTAAAAAAATTATATCACATTTTCCAAAAAAGTGTGTGGCCTCCCTAATCCCCCCAGATAATTATTTACTTATAATGCTTTATTTATCCATTTTCTACATGTATCCATTTGCATTTTTTGATTTAAAGAAAATCACTTTGCATTTAATATAACTGCATTTAACTTACTATCGATTGTCTCATACAAGTTTGGTTCTGTCTTATATGCTGTAGTAGATGCAGAAAACAATGGTTAAGAATGGAGCATGGAGAATTATACTCAGTCTTTCATGTAAATAATAGCCTCTATTTTGTTTTACCTGTACAGAAAAATTTAGTAGACAGTCCAGTGTCCTTACAAACCCTCAGTTTCTTACTGTTATAACACATTCACAACTGATAAGCCACTATTGATACTAACGCCTAGGGTTTACTTTCAGTGTTGCTCATTCTGAGTGTGGACCCACACACAGGGGCATGTATCCATCCCCATGACGTTATACAGAATAGCCTCACTGCCCTGAAAACTCCCCTCTGCCCAACCTGTTCGTTCCATCTCCCTCTACCCTAGCAACCACCCCCACCCTAGGAACCACTCATCTCTCCAGTCTCCGGTCTTACCAGTCCTTCATTTCTTCACTTAATCTCCCATCTCCTTTATCCCCTCTTCCACCTTTACCCCCTCCCGCAGTCCACGTAAGCTCCCCCACCAAATATCATGTCCCCTGCTCATGTGTACCCTTGACTTCCTTGCCCTTAATCCCTTCATCATGCTCACTGGACAAAAACAAAACAAAAAAATCGTTCTCTGCCTAGTCACTCTGGCACCCTCATGGCTGTCCTGTTGACTGATCTCAGTGTAAATCCATCTTCACGAACTTCAGGTTAGCATCGGTGCTGCCAGGGAAGCATTCCAGATGGCCTAGGCCACTCATGCCACCTTTCGACTGGGTCACTGCAGACCATTTCTCTCTCCTGTCTCCCACTATGTCATCTGATGATGACATTACCTACTTCATTAGAAATCATGGAAGCTGGCCTACTGCTGACCCTGAAGCCTAGTGGTTAAGGGAACTGGATCCCACATGGCTGGCCGCAGTTGGGAATCTGTCCCAAAGTCTCGAAGTCTTGAAAAACATGCCAGATGTGCATGTGTGTGCTTGTCCAAAATGTTGACAGGATGGAGAAATGAAGGAGAAGGAATTGCAGTGTGAACACACTCTCCCTAGGGGTGCTTTCTCTCTCTCTCTATCTCTCCCTCTCTCTCTGTCTCTGTCTCTCTCTCTCAGTATCTGGTGAGTGCATATACCTTGTGGCAATTTTTTTAAAAAAGAAAGAACTGAAGCAATCAAACTTTTTCCACTAGTCAGGATGGATACCTGAATATTGTATGTTCTTGCCAATTACAGTTGATGGATTAGCTGATATGCCATCCACACTCCATCCAAGCTCTGCTATGAACTAGAACCCATCCTTCTTGCCCACTCAGGGACGTTCAGGGACTCTTTCCTTTCTCTTTAACATTGTCAAATGCTTTCTCTTTCTTGGATTATCTTTGTTGATATAAAAATCTCTTCTTACCTTAGAAGAACATGAAGTCTTCCTTCCCCAAAGATGTGACAACTGATGTTAGCGTCCATTTGACCAGACCGTACTACCCATTTACTCGTTAGGCATCAGTATAGACGGTGCTATGAAAGTTTTTTGTTTGTTTGTTTGTTTGTTTTAGATATAATGAGCATTTAAATTGGTAGGGTTTGAGTAAAGAACATTATCCTATAGACTGTGGGTGGGCCTCATCTAATCAGTCGAGGGCCTAAAGAACAAAGTCTGAAGTTCCCTGAGCAAGACAAATCCTGTCCCTAGACTGTCTTCAGCTGCAACATACTTCTTCCTCAGGACGCCAGCCCCTGAGCCTGCTTGCAGATTTCAAAATTTCTAGAAATGCTACATGTGCCTTCTCTCTTTAACCTACCTCAATTAGGTTTTTGTCCCACCATTCTACTAAGTGCTTCTCTTCAGTTTCCCATAACTTCCTCACTTCCAGGGCTGCTGACTGATCCATATCTTCCTTGGTGTGTTTTATGCAGTTTCTCTCTCTCTCCTAGTCATTTTGGCCCTCCTGCCCCACTGTCAGCACACCTGATTCTGTTTTCACCCTGGCTTAGCTCAGTTTCCTTAAAAGCAGAGTCTAAGACAGAAATGCCTATGCAAGGGATTTAGTGAGGGAGTGTCTTCAAGTGGAATTTGTAGGGAGGGAGAGATTCAGGCTAGGGAGACGAAGACCTGGGCAACAACATGCTTTCTGCCACAAGAATTGGGCCTCACTCCCTGGGAGGGTTACCCTAAGGTGCAGATGGCATCACAGAGTCCTCCACTGTGGACACGTCAGCACCCTGAGTCTGGTAGTTACTACCTGCAGGTCAGCCCCCCCTGTGAGAGGGCAGGCACAATGCCCTAGGCGTATCTGGGCAAGGCAGCTTTGGTGGCCGCAAACAATGCACCGGCAAGGAGGAGAGCCAGTGCTTAGAGCAGCTAGGGGGACATGCACACCCGCCCAGGAGAGGAGGTCTGGTTGGACCCTGCTCCGATCTGCTCCATTACTAACCACAGAAAATACATGGGCCTGGGTAATTTATAAAAATTGGACCCAGTGGATGGCGTAATGGTTACATCACTGGACTCCCATACCGTCGAACGTGGTTCGAGTCTCAGACCTGGCGACTTGAAACTCACACCAGGTGCATGTGCGTTGAGTGCCTAAAATCCCGAGAGGAGAATGAATGAGAAGAGATTGCAGTGTGGCCACCACCACCAGCCCCCCGGGGGGGGGGGTGATTTCTCGCTGTCTCTCTCTGCCTCTTTCTTCGAACTGTATAGCCAGTCACATGGAGTCCAGCGAGTCTCTATGGTGAGTGTATACACCCTATAGCAAAAACCTCTACAGAAAAATAGGTTTGTTCATGGCTTTGAAGTCCTAGGTCCAGGAACCATTTTATTGCTCTTTGAACAAGGGTTTCTACATTTTCACTTCGCACCAGGTCAGAAAACTCTGTGGCTCGCCCTGACTTCACCCTCTTTAATTACCTCACATTCCAATCAGATTTGCTCATAGTACCCCCAAATCACCTTGATGGGCACACAGAGTTATTGCATTCACTCCTTCCAAACTTCTACATTCTCTTGGGTGGTTTCCACAATGGAAGAATGTTGGCCATTAAGTTTCCCATTTATTTTGGAACAATAGCCTTGCTTCTGTGTTAATGCAATACTTCCCTGGCACACCCCGTTGACGGACCTTGTGTTCGTCATTCACGGTGTGTGCCTCGAACCTCCTCAGTCCCTCCTCAGGACCTTGGCCAAGGGGGTCTACAATGGGTGGGCTGAAATGTTTCCAGTGTGGGTGAATCACTCAAGAAAGCCTAAAGGCTCCTTTTTAGCCTTACCCAGACAGGAATCAGCTTCCTGTCTGTCTTTCTTAAGCTCACCCAATGATACTGGAAGTAGACGGGTGAGTTTCAGTCTGCAGTCCCAGACTGGGATGCTCTGTCAGCCACGGGCAAGGTGCCCTGGCATCTCTCACCAGCTTCCAATCAGTGGGCATTGCTCAGGAATACGCACTGAGCCCAAAGAACTGGGCGCTGCCTCTCCTTGATAAAGAGGGTTCTTGTTCATTCACCAAGCTCTCCAGTTTTGCATTCAGGAGACAAAGCAGCAAGCGGGAGCTTGTTGAGAGAAGAGTAAGCGCTGCCAGAAGTGAGGGAGGGGCTCCTTCCATTGTCATTTGCAGCCCATTCCTGGTCTGAAGCATCTTTAGCTTCGTAATTGTCCCCCTCCCCTTCCCTGTGTCTGCCTCTCACACACTGAACACTCCCAGACAGCTTTACAAATTGGCTCGGCGATTGGTAGGCAGTAAAAATTCCACTGAGTCTGAAAAACACACCCTTCTGCCCATGTGTATTAATCAGCTGCTGTGTGATGCCTGTCCTCGTCCCCCTTACTGAGGAGTAGGCAACGTGAGTTTCGTCCTTTGCCCTCTATGTGGCTGACTCTGTCGTCCTTTTGTTTTAAAAACCTCCTCCCAGTTTTCCTTTTCGGGGGGCCCGTTTTCCTGCATCCTTATCAGACTTTTATCCTCATTCCCATTAGGTTTTGACTGACACAATATATCATGCTTCTTAGGAATATTTGCATTTAAAACATACCTTGGCTGGAGAGGGCAGAGTTCAGCCTGAAGGAATCGAGTCACCAGTTATGTAAGTTTACATGCTGGTATTTCAGGAGCAAGGGAATTTGAGCAGCCCTCAAATCATACTCAGAAGGAAGCTGTTTCCCGTAGATCCTAGAATTATTGGCCCTAACGAATCTCCTCCTGTCACTAAACTCAGAGAGCTTCGTTTATCTCTACACCGAATCAGCATTACCATCCACCTACTGCCAGCACAGTTGGCCCGGGGTGCACAAATGTAAAGTGAACAGGAAGAATATTCAGACTATTTATAAGTTGCCTTCCTGGTTGTCTAGATCTGAGATCTATGAACTTTTGTGTATTTTTGACAGCTTCTTGGGGGTGGAGGTGAGGTTGTCAAAGTCTACAAGAGCTGAGGGATTTCATCTCCCACGTTGTTTCTGGCAAATTAACAGGTGAGTCTGACCACAGCATGCCTGTACCGGAAGTAGTTCAGTGGTTCCCATCTGCCACAGAATAAAATCTTGGCATTGTAGCAGAGAGCACAGGACTTTCCTACCTGCCTAGCTGCCTTCTCCTCTTCTGTTTCCTCCTCCCTTCATACCTGTGTGCGCGCGCGCGCACACACACACACAGTAACTCTGGGACACACACAGGAGCCCCAGGAACGAGTATATTTCCTTGGGCATGAGGCATCTTCCTGGGCTGTTCCCTCTCTAAATGCCCTCTGCCTGGTATAGGCTTTTTAATACTTTAAGTCTCAGGCAACCTTCTGTCCCCTTAAGCTGTGGTCTCATATACCCACATGCCCATTACAGCACTAAATATACCATGTTGCTGTTCTATCCAGCTACTCAAAAGACTATAGGCTCCTGGGGGTTTTGGTCCTATATTCCTAGTACCTAGCCCAGAGCCTGGTACAGAGAAGACACTGAAATTTATCTGACAAGTCACCAAATGTATAAGTTAAAACTGAGAATATTCTACAACTACTTCACTGTTGCAAGCGTCGTGAGAACTTTCTCTTTAGATCATTGGAAATGTAGTCAGAAACTCCAGCCTAGAGGGGCCAACTCTGGACCACTGCTTGGTTTTTTTTTTTGTTTTTTATTTTTTTTTGGAGAGGTTTTTTTTTTTTTTTTTTTTTTTGCTAT
>NW_006203787.1:141936-155986 GCF_000334495.1 Tupaia belangeri chinensis
CCAGAGAGAGAGAGACAGAGAGATAGAAAGCAAGAAATCACCCTCCAGGGTGGATGGCCACGCCGCAATCCCTTCTCCATTCTCTTCTCGGGATCTTGGGCACGCACACACACGCGCCCGGCGTGAGTTTAAGCCACCGGGTCCGGTACTCGAACCGTGGTCGACTACGTGGGAGTCCAGCCACATAGCCATTATGCCAACTGCTGGTCCCACCACTGCTTGTTTCTGTAGGTAGTGTTACTGGGACACAGCCATATTCATCCATTTGCAGATGGTCTGCGATTCCTTTTGTACTACAACAGTTGAGTTTCAGCAGAGACTCCTGGGCCACGACGCTTAAGATCTTTACTATTTGTCATCCGACCCATTAAGAAAAAAGTTTGACAACAGTTGTTTTAGGGTACGGGGGGGGAAAAAAAAAGCTAGAGAGGAGTGAGACGGTGACACATCTCACGTAACACTGAGAGGCTGACCCGGATCCTCCCTGAATATACCGTGCACATGTGTGCCCAAGAACCAGGGCTCGCTGAAGTTGGGAGAGTGTGGGGACCCTGTGGAGATGCTGTCCCTTTGTGTGCACCTCTCTCTGTCTCATTCATAGAAAAAAGAAATAAACTTTAAAATTAGAGTGTAGGGGGCCAGCAGGTGGTACAGTGGGTAAGGCAATGGACTCCCGCACAGTCCAGCACAGTTCAAGTCCTTGACCTGATGGTTTAAAACTCACACCAGGCACATGTGCCTCAAATCTCAGCGATGGAGAAGGAATTGCAATGTGGCCATCCTCCCTAGAGGGTGATCGGGGAGTGATTTCGCACTTTCCTGCTCTCTGTCTCTCTCCAGCGAGTACATACACCCTATGGCAAAAACCTCTAAAAAAATAACAAAAAAGAAAAAAAGTGTGTTAGAGAGCTGTACACAAATGAAGAAAGGGAAGAGGGAGCCAGGACAGGACATACACAGCAAGCGTGGTGAGAGCCTTCTGTTTAGTCTACTCTCAAGGGAAGTCCAGTTTTCAAGTGCCCGCTCAGAACAGCCGCCCAGAACTTCTGAGCAAGAGCAGGAAAAGTGAGGATGAATTCGCCACAGGAGCCTGGCACACGAGGGTGTTGTTGTCAACTGTTTACCAAGACAGAGAGAAGGGCAAAGCTGGTCCCAAGAAGTGAGTAAAAGCATGGATGCCTAATAATAATGGCTGCGGAGAGCTTTTCAGGTGTCCTGTTAAAAAGAATGCTTTGTCCTAATAAACTCCAGGAGAAGAGTCTGTTCTCAGAGCCCCCTCCTGCACTTGATTCTTAATGAGCCTTCTAATGAGCGCTCCGTTTTTATTTCCTTGAGAGACTCATCGCTCCCATCTCGGCGTGTTATTTAAATATATGGCATGGTGTGAGAAGCCTGAAAACAAAATCCCAGTGAATCTCATGTGCCTTTACCAGTGGCCTATGGACCCCCTGCAGACCAAGGAGGGCATGTGAACTGGATCTACAAAAGAAAGGGTTCCTCTGCCTTTCACAAGGCAAAAATCACAAGAGCTGTGAAGCACTTAGAAACTCCAGATTGTCTTCTACACCTATTTGTCCGAAAAAACCTCTTAGAGAATAATGGTTCTCTCGCTCTGTTATTTAACCCTTAAAAAGGCACCAGGTCTTGGCTCCTCAAAACAGGAATCAGAAGTCCATAGGATTACCTTAGGACTTGCTTATTTCATTTCATATTTCATTCTTCTTGTTGTTATTCATATAATAAAAACTACCTCATAAAAAAGAGTTACAGATAGCTCTCTTCGCTCTTGAGTTAAGTTCATTTTGGTTACTAAGTTTTCCAGGTAGATAAGGATTTACTTTTTTTTTTTTTTTGACAAAGTATTTTAAAAAGCAATTCTTGCCATAACTATTATCTCATTTATCTGAAAGAGGAAAGAACAAAAGAGATACAGTAATTCCTTAAAATGACAATATCATCGATATCTACTCAGTGTTCAAATTTGCTCAATTGTCTCATAATTATTATTTAAAATCAATTTATGTCTTTGTCTCTTTTAATTTATGGGCTTTTGCTTAATCCTCTCTTATCCACTGCAATCTATTTGGTAATGGAACAAAGTTTTCACCTTGGATAATTTACAACATTCTCAGCTTTGCATCCTTAAATATGCTCTCCTGTATTTTCTGTAGTTAAAACCAGAAGCTTAATATCATAGTATACAGACAATGAGTACTACAGCAACAAATGTTTCATGGGAAAGGTAACCTCTTTCCCTTCATGGGGAAGGTAACCTCTTTACCTCTATGAGGTCCAAAATAATTATAGACTAAATTAGGAGCTAAGACTTCTGGAGACACACTCCTCTGTGATCTTATTTGGCACTTCAGAATGGAAGGAAGGGTGGAGAGGGGTAGAGAGGGGAAGACAGAACAGAATCCTACTTCCGCAGTCCCTCCCACTCTACCAGTCAATAAGACAGTGCCTGCTTACACTGGAGGTGGGTCTTCCTCCATCTTGTCTGACAACACTGCCACAGACATACTTAGATACAAAGTTTTACCAGTCTTCCAGGCATCCTTCAATCAAGTCAAGCTGACAACCAGTATTAACCATTACACCACCGGTCCCACATGGAAAGATCCTGAGTTCACATCCTGGGACCTCCCTGAGTGTACATGTACCTATCTGTGATCGGGGAGGCCTGATATTAGGGATACAACACAATGTACAAACCCTGTTGGAGGTGTTTCTGTCTGTCTCTCTCTGTCTCTTTTTCTCTCATAAAATAGATAACTAAACTTAAGAAAGAAAATAGAATAATCCTTATAAGGCTGGTGCTACGTAGGAGAAAGGATAGAAAATTGAGATAGAAACCAGAAGGACAATGCCAACATTCTCTATATATCATCTATAGATGATGATTTTATTGCCTTTTTTATTATTGGTGAATCTTTCAATTGTTTTACAGTGAACGTGTATTACTTTCACCACAAGGAAATGTAAGTTAGGCACCAGCACAGGCCGTGGTGGTTAAGATACTGGACTCCCACATGGCTCACCGTGGTTGAAATCCTGGACCTGGTGCCTTGAAAATCATGCCAGGTGCATGCGCATGCATGCCCCAAATTCCAGGTTGAGAATAGAGGAGAAAGGACTGCAGTGTGGCCATCCCCTCAACGGGGTGGCGATGATTTCTCACTTTCCGTCTTACTGTCTCTGTTTCCCTCTGGAAAGTACACACACTCTATGGCCAAAAAACTAAAAAAAAAAAAAAAAAAAGTAAGTAGTCTGATTTCCTTCCTATTTAAAGAACTGGTTTCCAAGCTCCTTTATTCCTTCAACAAGCATTTATGGGAAGCCTTCCATGCAAAGCATTATTTTGAACTCTCAAGACACAACAGTGAACAAGACTGTCAAGGACCTTGCTCTACACACTTGCTGTCACCTGACAGAAGAAATAATAAACCATTAAACAAATACATGAATAAGATCATTTCAGAATGTAATAGGCACTATAAAAGAAAAAATAAGCAGGTGATGTGATAGAGAGTAAGTGGTGTCTATGAGGGGAGGGTTGGGTAATTCATTTCAAAAGGACGCTCCAAGTTAACCTCTCTTAGGAGACATTTGCACTGGTACCTGAAGTATGAGAAAGAGCCACTCAGTGAGGCTGAGAAAGGGTGATGGCAGAAAAAAAATGGCAGCTCAGTCACTCAAAGGTGGAAACAAGCGTAGCAAGTGCATTAAACAGAGACTCAGTGGGGCTAGGGCTTATTGAGTAATGAAGAACGGATTGGGTAGGGAGGTAATGGTCAGCTCAAAAACTTAATTTCGTCTGATAGAAAGTGTTGAAGCATTTTAAGCAGAAGAATGGCTAATCATCCATTAACATTATTTAAAAAAAAAAAATCACTCCAGCTGCTTGTGTAAACAATGAATTATAGAATCCAACAATGGAAAAATGACAACCAATGAAAATGCCATTACTGTACTCTAGGATAGAGATAGTGGTTACTTATAAAGTACAGTGACCATAAAAAGGAAGAGCAATGAGAAGATCTAAAAAAATAAGTATTTCCAGGTACAACATATGTGTCATTTTGAATATAAGAAAATAATCCAGAATAATGCTTAAGATACAGGCTTAATCAAATACACAGTGATACAACGTCCTGGCATGGGGAAATTTAGGAAGAAATTAGTTTCTAGAAGATAGATGACTGGAAGAAAGAATGACACTGTGGATATAGGTGGATACAGGAATAAGGATCTTTTGGAACAAAGATATTAATGTGTTAGTTACCAGCATTTTTGTAACATATAAAAGCCTGGGCTGGCACTATTCTCTTTTCTAGAGAGAGGGCTATCGTTAAAAAGAAGAAACGGGTGTAGGACTGTAATATTGGATAGTCTTACATTCAGGAAATGAGTAGAGGAAGAAAGGCCAGCAAAGGACTGGAAAAGATAAGCCAAAGGAGCTGAGAGAAAGATTAGGCGAATGCAGTGTCCTGGAGGGTCAAGAAAAGGATGTTTCCAAAAGAAGCACATGAGCGGCCATGTGGACTGATCTTGTGAGTTCAAGGAGAAGAGCCTGAGCAGTGCCCTTGGGATGAGAAACTATTTACAGTCAGCCAAGTTTCCATGGAGTAGAAGGACAGAAACCTGTTTGGAGTGGGTTTATTGGTAAATAGGAGCCAATACTACAAAAGAAAAGAAAACCCAACAACTTTCTCCCTACTCATTGTCTTCAAATCCTCCTTCACCATTCCCCTGGGAGGTCTAATGAAGTGGAGTTGGGCTCAGACTGCTGGTCTATAAATAAGCCTGTTCATGCCAGACAGGAGATGAATACAACATGCGACGTTTGCTGCTAACATCAATATTCACAAGAGAACAAGAACATGTCCTTTTTAGAATGCAGAAAACCATTTCCAAGTATAATCTTTAGGTTTTTGTTGTTTTTTTCCTTTAGATTGGCTTGTCCAAAATCAAAAGGCAGGCTCTGACCCAACTCTAAATCGTATGAATAACTAATAACAGGACCCAGACATGAACATGTAGGAGCACACATAGTTTTCTGACAGAGCTTTCATTGCATGTGTTTTTGGGGTTTTTTTTGGTTTTTTTTTTTTTTTTAAGGTTTTTCTATAGAATGTATGCGCTCACTGGAGGGGGGGCAGGGAAAAGTGAGAAATTACCTCCAAAGAAGGGTGGCCATGCCCTACTCCCTTCTCCATTCTCCTCTTGGAATTTTGGGCATGAACACGTGACCAGCGTGATTTCTAAGCCACCAAGTCCAGGACTTGAATCACAGTCAGCACCTTAACCACCATGCTATTTGCTGGCCCACCGTGTGTCTTTTTATTAATAGCATATTCTAAATAGGGACAACTGTCAAAGTGTTTCTAAACATTTTGCAAATTTTCCAAGATTACATGCATAATGGGAATCAATACTTGTAGGAATAGTTCTATGTTTAGCTCAGTGCATAATATGGCCTGTTTATTCCTGAAAGACAGCATAGTGATACCGAGTAAGGCAATAAATAAAATCACCAGCTACTCGAAACCATTTCTTTTGAGAGCAACCCATCAACAGTCACCTCAGCTGAGCATCACTGCATCATCCCCTCTTAAGTCACAGGCCACCCACTAATTCCAGAATAAACTGCAAGTTGTTGATAAACTTTGTCGTCAGAAAATGTGCACAAATAATGTTCTCATTGGATATGGATACATTTGTGAGTTTTGGCAAATGTATGTGCCTAAGTAACCACAACAACATTCTAATATAGAACATTTCCATCACTCCAAAAATTTCTCTGTGCCCTTTCCAAGTCAACTTTTCAATGACCAAGCCATTGACCCTAAGTAATCACTGGTGTGTTGTCACGGTAAATGAATTGTCTAGAATTTTCCTGAATAAAATCTGTGTCTAGCATCCTCTGTAGTTGTTGTTGTTGCTGTTATTTTTAGAATTATTCATTATGAATAAAGTTGCTATGAACATCTAGATAAAAGTCTTAGCATAGACACAATTTCATAGGGTTAATACCTACAGGTAGAATTGTTGAGTTATGTGCTAAATGCATGCTTACGTTTAAAAGAAACTGCCAACTTGTTTCCAAAATGAGTTGTAAATTTTCAAATTCTTACAAATGATATATAAGGGTTCCTGTTGCTCTTCATTCTCACCATTTGATATTGTCTTTTTAAATTTTAGTCTTTCTAGTGGATGTGTAAATTGTGGTTTAAATCTGTATCTCCCTAGTGATTCAAAGTGTACTTCATTTGTGTAGAATCTATCTTTCACTCAGCAGTGTTTTGTACTATTCAGTATGTGGTCTGGTACATAAATATTTGAAGTTATTTCTGGTTATTTCATATTATTATAGTAATAGAATATTTTCAGATTTTATTTTTTTCATTTGTTTCTCACTAGTATTTCGATTACAATTGATTTTCATAATTTATTTTGCCTTTATTTTTAAAGGATATTTTCATGGGATAAAGAATTCTGGATTCACAGTGTTTTTCTTTCATCAATTAAAGATGTTTCATTGTCTACTAACCTCAGTATTTTCTGAGAGGGAGTCAGTAGGTTTTCGTGTGTTTGCTCTCTAGTCATTTCGTCTGGTTGCTTTTAATAATCTCTCTCTTTGATTATAACGTGTGTTTGTTTTAATCATGCTTTTGTTGATTCACTGAGCTTCTTAAAACTGTAAGTTTTGTCTTTCATCAAATTTTGAAAATTAGGGTCATTAATTCTTCAAATTTTTTTCTGCCCTGTTTTTTTCTCTCCTCTCCTTCTAAGACTAAAATTACACCTAAGACATGGTTTGATATTGTCCTACAAGTTGCTGAGACTCTATTTTATTTTTAACCTCTCCATGTTAACAGAGAAATTTTTATTTATCTTTCTTTTCATGGACTCTTTCTTCCCACATCTCCATTCTGCTATAAATCTATGAGGTAATTTTTATTTTAGAAGGTATTTTTTTAGTTCTTGGTTTTTATTGTATATTTTTTCATAGTTTTTGTTTTATCCTGTTTTAGTAGGCAACTTAGTTGGTCTCAAGTACTAAGCACTTTCTCTTGAGCAGCAGTCAACTCTCAGTTCCATTCCTTTCACCCTTCGTGCCTTGTGTCTGCCCTGCGCAGACATGTTTTAGGAGTCAGCGAGATACTCAGATGAACTTCACACAAGATACTGGTTTACCACCTCTTCTCATTTTCAGAACTCCCTTACTGCTTCAGCTCCTAGCAGTTGGGTTTGCACTAAACACTGTCCTATTGGCATTTTACCACTTTGCATGGTAGTGTCTATAGCCTGGCCTTAGACTAAAAGCCATGGAAAGTGGAAATGCTCTTTATGTTTCCTTCTTGCAAGTGTTGAATTTCTCCATAATCTCTCCACTCATTTTCTCTTTATAATGACTTTGGTAGATGAGTTTTCTGTGTGTCGTACCATGTACATAATTGTCATGTGTGTGTGTGCTGGTGAGAGGGTGGGGATGTAGTCTGGGGGTGGCTTATTTAGCCATGCCAATCATGGAATGCCTATAATTGATTTTTGCACGTTGACCATGTGTCCTGCAACCCTGTTAAATTCACTTACTAGAACTAATAGCCTTTATTTGTTTAGGTAAGATTTTCTAAATATATAATTAGGTCATACATGAATAAATATATTCTCCACTTCCCATGTATACATCTTCTGTTTCTTTTACTAACATTAATTTGCTAGTTAGCACCTTTCACAGAATGTGAACAAAGGGATGATAGCGGGTACCTTAACCATGTTTCTAACATTAGGAGGAATGCATTTATTCTTTTTATCATTTTATTTGGCGAGGGTGCACACACTCACCAGAGAGAGGAAAGGGGAAAGCAGCGTTCACACTGCAACCCCTGCTTCTCCATTTCTCCATAGTACTGGGAATTTGTGGCACAAACACACATGCACCCTATGTGTTTTCAAGCCATCAGGGCCAGGAAGCAAACTACACGTTCAGCCATAAGAACTGCGGCTCCCTTAACCACCAGGTCACAAGGCTCGCCGATCATGTTTGGATGATTAAATAGCCTGTCAGCTGTCGCTTTTCCTAGATAACCTTTATCAAGTTGACTTTCTTTCTCTTCCTAGTTTGCTAAGAGTTTATTGTGAGTAGGTGTTAATTTCTGTCAAATGGTATTTCTGCATAGACTGAGATATTTATTAGCTTTCCCTTTTATTCTTTTAATATGTTAGTGATATGACCAATCTTAAAATGTGAAGTCAATCTTAACATTTCTGATCCTAACATATGAGGGCCTTCAGAAAGTAAATGGGGAAGTACAGTACATCCTAGGTAAGCAGGCACTTGGGTCATAGAAAAGTTAATCATTTGAAAAATTTTGAGATCCGTGCATAGTGTTTTTATCACACTCATGTTCCATCTGCTTTTTGAAGGCCCCTATATATTATAATCAGAAATACAAGACTGGCTTCACATTTTAAGACTGATCATAGCATTATCCATATTAACAGAATGTTTACTTGTTAAGTGCAATACTAAGAAAGGAATTTTATTATTTCTAAAGATACTGGTAAATTTGCCTGTTTCTCCTCTCAGTTCCATCCATTTGCTTCATATCCTTTTAGCCTCATTTACTAGGTGCATAAACATTTAAGATACTGTCTTCTTGATGAATTGACTTAGCATTATGAAGTTCCATCCTCATAGTCCCCGTAATATCCCTTGCTTTCCCTGGTATATTAATAACCACAACACTCACCAGCATTCTAACATTTAGAAATACATATTTTCCCATCATTCTACTTTGAACTTACCTGTATTTTTATATTTAATATGTGTTTATAAATAGTAGACTTGGGCCTCGCTTTTCATCTCGGATGACAACAACTGCCTTTAAAGGGTACATTCTCATCTAGTCCTTCACACTTTAAGGTATATGTGCTGATTGTAGCAAAACTGAGGGGAAAAAGGCTGAATTATGATGAATAACGTGTCTCTTGTAAAGCTCAGTAGTATAAAGGCATTAGCAGGGCATAAGCTTCCAGCGCTGAGTGGCCTAGCTATTGTGTTCTAGATGAGTGTGAACTATGGAAATTCCACGTAAGTCACATCTATTTTATGCACTTTTACAGTGTGTGAAACTGCAGTGCAAACTATTAAATTACAGAAGTGTTAAACAGTTTTAGAGCCTCTTGTCCAAATCTCTTAGTGTTTTTTTCTTTTTCTGTTTTAGAGAGAGGTGTTTATTTGCTATAAGGCACATGTACTCACTGAAGATACAGACAGACAGAAACAGAGCAAAAGTGAGAATCATCCCCCAGGAGGGAATGGCCACACTGCAATCCCTTCTTCTCCATTCTCCTCTTGGGATTTTGGGCATGCACACACATGGGATCAACATGCTTCTCAAGTTGCTGGACTCAGGACTCCAACTGTGGTTGGCCATATGAGAGTCCAGCACCTCAACCTCTATGCTACCCGCTGACCACCAAATCTCCTAGTTTTATAGATATGGAAAGTAAGACCAGAGAGGTTAAGTGACTAGTTCACACAGGTAGGAATCTAGAGCATGACTGAAGGAAATAATCTTTCTGAGTCAAGATGAGAGTGCTGGCACCAGCAGTTGGCGTAATGGCTATGTCACTGGACTCCTATGTAGTCGAGTGTGGTTGAGTCCCAGACCTGGTGGCTTAAACTCACACCAGGCGTGTGTGCGTGCATGCCCAAAATCCCAAGAGGAGAATGGAAGAGAAGGGATTTCGGCATGGCCATCCCCCCCCTGGGGGGGGTGATTTCTCACTTTCTATCTCTCTGGGCTCTCTGGCGAGTGCAACGCATCTTATACCTTATAGCAAAAACCTCTCTAAATAAATAAATAAATAAATAAATAAATAAATTCCGGTGAGAATGCTGACCACTCCTTCGTCTTTGTAAATGCTGAGTAAACACTTCCCAGGTTGAGGTCCCTAGCACCAAACACCGTTCCTGTGTGAGCTCTCATGAGAGACGTGGCCCTACCGTCTCCTACTGTAGAACTGGGTGAACCATACTCCTCTCCTCACTGCTTGGCAGCTTGGACATAGGCATTTTACCCTGGAGCTGCCACGTGAGACTGAAACTGAGCAAGGGCCACATCACAGAGGGCCGTGAGGAGTCTGGAATTTGCAGCTAAGATGTAGTGTGGCAGCACCGGTGACGCAGCAGAGCCCTCTCTGGCCCGCGACCTCAGCGCCATTCTGTCCTGCACAGTCACCCTTGGTTTCTGCCCGTTTCCCACGTCCTATCCCCTAAGCTTCTCGCAGGTTCTCTAAATTCCAGACAGAGCTCCTAAGACTAACTGCCAGATTTGGGCTCTGTTGTTTACAGCGAAAAGAAGAAAGTGAAACAGGGACCCCTTTCTTTGCACCTTTGTCCAACTGGCAATATGCTGTCTTCTTTTCTTTTTTTTTATTTTTGTTTTTGGAGAGGATTTGCTATAGGGCACGTGTGCTCACCAGAGAGACAGAGAGACGAAAAAAAAGGACATGTGAAAACACTGAGCCTCCCAGCCCACAGGGCAACCGCTGGGTTAGAAAGGCTGAGCAGCCCCGTCCCCTTGGCAAAGACCTGGTTTACGGTTACCAGAACCTCCATGCGGACCACTCACTCCAGCTACATGACTTGCGTGGCTTGGTGGGCATGTCAGTTTGTGGCCCCTGCTATAGACAGACAGACTCCCTTTAGTTCCTCAAGTTCTTATATTAGGTCATTGAGAAAGCCATGACATACCTTTCTTGGCAAAAATACATCACGACTTTCCCGATGACTCAATATATTCATTTCTTTTGAGAGAGAAACAGAGGATGAAGACCCCCAACAGGGGCTTCACGCTCTAATCCATCCCTGTTCCCAGCTAGTCCAGACCATGGGCACGTGTATGTGCACCCAGCCTGCACAGGGAGGCCTTGGGATGCGACCCTGGAACCTTCCCATGTGTGCCCAGCATTGTAGAGCGCTGTGCTACTTCTACACCACTTGCCACCCCTTCTTTGGTTCTCATATACATCAAGCAGCTTTATGCCTTGATGGTTTTCTGTACAATATACTTTTTAAAAATAATTTATTTAACTTTATTTATTTATGTATTTTAATTTGACCAGAGAGGGACAGAATGACAGAGCGAGAGCAAGAGAGAGAGAGAAAGTGAGAAAGCAAGCTGCCAGGTTCGGGAGTCGAACTATGGTCAGCCATGTGGGCCTCCAGTGCCCTTAACCACACCACCTGCTGGCCCCCTGCAATGTACTTTCTCAGGTTCAAACACCTCACCATCCTCCATGACCTGGCCCACGTCTTGTTCTCTGTGAAGCTTATGCTAATGTCCCCAAGCAAAGGCGATTGTTGCATTCTTGAGTCACAGCTACATGCTAAACGCACCGCTGGCACGTCTCAATGATTTTTTTATACACATGCCTCTCTATCTTGTGGCCACAAGAAAGGGCCCACTCGTGTGTGTATGTATACACACACATGCATGTCTTCATCCCCAAATCTCAAGTAACAACAAATAGATGACTCTGTGAACTCAGTAAGTCCCTGATCTATTATTTTATGAAATATGAGTAACAGCGTTTGCTACCTCACAGGGGTGCCTGAAGGGTTGATTCACATTTACAAAGCACTCGAAAATCCTCAGACTTGGGATGCCGTAGAAGTGAATGCATTATTATTATTATCGACTTGAGGAGAATAAATTATAAAGAGAATACGGAGAACTGGGATTGCTTAATATTTACAATAATATAGGTCTCTTGCCTGGGAATTCTGCTTCCCCAGAAATGTATATTATGAATTACATTCTTTTTCCCTAGAACACAGTTTTTAAAACCAGGCCAGACCCTGTACTGGTTACATTTTCCTCCATCTTTGGATTTACTACTTCAAGGCAAATATTATACAGTCTGCTACAAAACACTTCGAATGCTCTGAAGGTAATAAGTCCAGAGCAAAAGGGAAAGTAATTTTCTGTTTTTATGAAGCTGCCAAATGAAATGTCATCCTTTTATACTGAATCATATAAAGCAGGCCTTCTGGATATTTAAGGTTAGGCATCAGAGTCGTTGTTACACAGGTTTTGCCTTTTACCACAGCCAAGTTTTGTGGGGAAATGTGTGTGTCTTTAGCTCTTGCTCCACTCCCTTTAAGCTGCCCAAACATCGCACCTCAACGCCACGTGTCACTGAGCAATGCCCTGAAGTTTTCTCCCCGCCCATCCTCAGTTTTCTCACGCTTTTCCATTGCTTCCTGCCCTTGGTTCCCTCTCAATACCCATCTCAAGAGGCACCCTCTTCTACTGATGCCAAACATGGCTGACCCCCGACTTGGCCAGACACCCCGTATCTCCACTGAACTCTGTACATAATTCCACCTGAATACTGTTTTTATATTTTACACCTTGACCTCCTTTTTCTGTACCATAACTCCTTTCAGTCAAGTACTACTAGTTATCTCTACATCGATAGGTCCTGGGAGAGTGATCGCTACATGACAGTTACCGAATGGATGGTATTTAAGGGGGAGGCAAATAGAAGACGAAGAGTTGGCAGGAAATTATTGCTATCTTTGCAGGTATAATTTGATTGCAACAGAGATACATTAATGGATGATGCAGACTAACTGTTATCCTCACTTGGCAGGTTGTGTGTTAGAAGGGATTTTGTACATTGATAGTTCCTAACTTTCCTCTGAAAATCTTAGTGGAGGAGTGTCCTAGATATCAATATGTATGAATTCTAGTATCCTAAATGGGAATTTGGTTTCTTTCTTTTTTAAAAGAAGGTTTTGGCCTTAGGGCACATGCGCTCACCAGAGAGACAGAAAGTGAGAAATCTCCACTTTTGGGGATGGCCACACCACAATCCCTTCCCCTTTATTCTCCTCCTGGGATCTAGGCACACATGCACATGTGCCCAGCGTGAGTTTCGAGCCACCGGGTCTGGGACTTGAACTGCGCTCAGTCATGCCGTATCCAGTGACATCACCAGTTTGCCATCTGCTGGTCCTAGAACGTGGTTTCTTAAAAGAGGATGTCGTCGTCTAAAACTTTTAGGAAATGGTCCATAAAACAAAGCTAACCCCCTTGTATATTACTGCTAACTACAGGATTGCTGAGAGTCTTTCCCGTATGCCAGTGACATCAAAGAGCGATATAGGAGTGTTTTCCAAACTCACTTGAAAACAATTGTTTTATTTGTAGAGCATATCCCAAAAGTAGTGTTCTTCAGAACACATTTTGGGCAAAACTAGTGAGTTTTTCTTTTTCTTTTTTTCTTCTGATTTTTGCCACAGTGCATGTGCACTCACTGGAGAGAGACAGAGGGAGAGTGAAAAGTTACCCCCTAGGGTCTGGCCACTCTGCAATCCCTTCTCCTTTTTTCCTCCAGAGATTTTAGGTGAGCATGCATGTGTGCACATACACACACACACACACACACACACACACACACACAGCATGTTTTTCAAACCACCAGGTCTGAGAGAGAGACCACACAGCTGGCCATGTAGGATCTAGCGCCTCAGCCTTCACACCACCTGCTGGCCCTCTAGTGAGTTTTCTACATTTGACAGAGGAGGAGACTGATGATCAGCGATCCAGGACCACAGTCAAGGTCTTATAGTCACTAGAACTGGGTCTTCCATGTTCTTGCCCAGTTGTTTTTCATTAAATGATGATGACAGATTTCTCAACTCCTTGGGAGGCCGTTGTTCTTGAGGTTAGGTATTAAAGAAGAGAATGGAGAGCCTAGCAGGACAGGATATAAGCCCTTGGTGATTCTTGCCATCATCTGGAATGGGATGACTATCCGGCAAGGCCCTGCAGGAGCTGAGACACAGAGCACGGGTGACACGTTTTGCAGAGTTTAGAGACACTGCCCTACTGAAGTGGGAGACTCAAGGGGCTAGGAAGACTGCCTTTCCTCATTCCTTCAAAGTCATTTTCTACTGAGAGAGAGACCAACAGACAGAAGGAGGCACCCTTGGCAGGATCTCATCACACCGTGACACCCTCACCAG